>NW_024055425.1:0-117267 GCF_902713615.1 Scyliorhinus canicula
CACTGGCCCTTGTAAGGAGCACCCCACTTAAGCCCACGCTGTCGATGAATTATGTTTCTTTCTGTATGTTACAGTGCCACACTGAAATGCTTCGGAGAAATTTCGATCACATTACCACTTGCTGTGTTCCAGGCAACATTCAGACATGTTAAATGTTGCATTTTAGCATTGGAACGCCCAAGGGAAATGCACGTTCCAATGCAGTATGTGAGACCACAGAGCTTTTGTTAGATTTAAACTCCCTGACCACAAAATCTTGAAGAATAGTTGTACATATGTGGGTTAAGTACATATGCACAATTGCTTTCCAATTGGTTGTCGGGGTTCCAATGGGCAAATATTAACTGATTGCACATATCCATGGTGGGTCATTTACCCAGCATTCCTGGCAGTGGAGAAAGCCCCCTATCTACAATACAGGGGACCGGGATGCGTGCGCAGTCTCACACAGTTTGGAGCATGCACAGAGTGAGGGATGACGCTGAACAGAGGTTGGTTTGTTGCTCGGCCGCCGGTGAGAGGCGGCGGAGGGGAAGCGGCGGGTGGGTGGAGAGGGTTCATTAACACTCAGTGTGGGCCACAAACCCCGAATAACAACCTGCAGGTCCCGCGGTTCCAGCTCCCAGACTTTCCCCCGGAAATAGGCCCAGGTTAAAGGCCACCATCTTCATTCCGTGGCGAACACGGTGTCTGAGGGGCCATGGTGGTGACGCAGAGAGTGGGCGGGGCTTCTGGGTCCTAGTGACCAGGAGAGAAAATGATTGTATCGCTGATTTTGTTCTCGCTCTGCCCAGAACTGCATCCAGGCAGAGGCAAGGAAGTGGGGGGTAGGGTGGGGGATCTTGGAGTTGATGAAATAAAGGGTGAGATGGGTTTGAATTCAGCCCAGGGAGGAGAGAATGTGTGCGGGATAGGGATTTACAGCTTTTGGGGAAAAAAGACAGGAAAAATATTCCATAGAAACTAGACTTGGCTTTTCTGTGTTTCTGTGCTCCACACTTGTTGTGGAAAATTTTGTAATCTGCATTTCCAGGCTATTGGAAGGGGAGGATGACTGGAAGGAACATCATTGCAAGATCTGACAAGATTTATCCAGATCTGAATATTTTTTTAAGAAAGAAGGATCTGAATATCATTGGCCTTTGAATGTGGAAGGAGAAACGTTTGGTTGTTCTGTCCGTGGGAGAAGATTTCAAACACCAGTGTGTTTGGAAAAGAACCGACACACGTACACCTGAGAGACAGTGTTCCAGTGAACTGACTGTGGAAAGAGCTTTAACCAGTTCACAGTCTCTAAAAAAATCACACCATTCACAGTGAGGAGAAACTGTACATGTGTTCTCTGTTGATAAGATTTCAATCGATCATCTAACCTGCAAAGACAGGAAGATACAGGCACCATGGAGAAACTGTGGAAATGTGATGACTATGGGAAGGGATACAATTATCCATCCCGGCTGGAATACCATCGACGCTCTCACACTGGGGAGAAGCCGTGGAACTGTGGGGATTGTGGTAAACTATTCAATTCTCAATACCAGCTGGCAAACCATCAACGCAGTCATACTGGGGAGAGGCCATTCACCTGTTCTCTGTGTGGGAAGGGATTTACCCAGTCAGCCTGTCTCATGTCACACCAGCGATTTCACACGGAGGAGAGGCCCTTCAGCTGCACCGACTGTGGAAAGAGGTTCAGGCATTCATCCCATTCAGTAAACACCAACGTGTTCACACAGGGGAGAGACTGTTCACCTGTTCAGTATGTGGGAAGGGATTCACTCAGTCAGCCAACCTGGTGGTACACAAGCGAATTCATACTGGGGAAAGGCCATTTAGCTGCACTTCCTGTGGAAAGAGGTTAAGGTCGTCATCTGAACTCACTGAACATCAGCGAGTTCACACAGGGGAGAAACCATTCACTTGCTCTGTGTGCGGGAAGAGATTCGCTCAGTCATCCCACTGCCTGACACACCAGCGAGTTCACACTGAGGAGAGGCCGTTCACCTGGTCTTCCTGTGGAAAGAGGTTCAGGCATTCGGGCAACTTCAAAGCACACCAGCGGGTTCACACTGGAGAGAGACCGTTCACCTGCTCTGTGTGTGGCAAAGGGTTCCATTGGCTATCCAGCCTGCTGACACATCAGCGAGTTCATAAACAACTGCAGGGGTTGGGTTCTGCTGTTATTACTGCTGTTAATCACATCCAGGATTGATAGTCTGACAATAATGTGTTTGTTTTTGCTGATGTTAACAACCCTAAAACAAGCTGGAGTTTCATATACTGGAGATGTTGTCACTGGTTTTCGAGCCTTGCAGTGTCTCTTTTTAAAAACACCATCAGCGATCAGAGCTCTCAACAGGATCCTGTTTATAATAAAATTCTAAACTTTTACTTCAACCTTAACTGACCTCCAGGAAAAGCAGATTACAAAATGTTTGTAAAATCTACAAATCAACATCTGAAAGGCTCCACTGACCAACATCTCCAATTATAAAGTGCTGATTAATTCATGCCGACAGTTCTCACTGACTTACACATTGCACACATTTCTGTCATCAAATTAAATGATCGAGATATGGGAAACAAACCAGTAACATTTTTCACACACATCAATAAAAGTTTCAACTATCAACATTGATATTGATGAAGTTTGGAAGGTGCTGAGTTGAATAATTTCTGACACAGCAGCAGCAACATTTGGTAAAGGTGGAACCCACACACAGACTGGTTTGAGACCCACTCAGTACAGATGGACAAGGGCTGCTTCATTATTTGAGGAGTTGCGAATGGTGCTGAACATTGTGCAGTCATCCACAAACATTCCCACTTCTGACCTTCTGATGAAGGCAGATCATTGATGAAGCAGCTGAAAATGGTTGGGCTGAGGACACTACCCTGAGGAATGCCTGCAGTGATGTCCTGGAGCTGAAATGGTTGGCCTCCAACCACAACCATCGTCCTTTGTGCCAGGTACGACTCCAACCAGCGGAGAGTGTTCCCCCTGATTCCCATTGAGTCCAGATTAGCTGGGGCTCCTTGATGCCATACTCGGTCAAATGTTGCCTTGATGTCAAGGGCAGACACTCTCACCTCACCTCTGGCATTCAGCGCTTTTGTCCATGTTTGAACCAAGGCTGTAATGACTGCAGGAAGACATCAATAAACTGATCAGTGGGCCAGAAAAGTAGCAAACTGAGGTCAATCCAGAGAAGCGCGGGATAATAAATACATTTGGGGAGGACAAACACGGCAAAGGGAAAGAATATGAATTGTATGACAGTGAGGTGTAGAGGGACAGAACGGCATTAGAGTGCATGTCTACAGGGACTTCCGGTGACGTCGGGCAGGAGGCAGCCGCACGTTGGAGGGCTCCCGTTCGGGTACGGCATTGTCGGGGTGTAACGCCCGGTCCTCAGGAAAGCGGAGGCAGCAAAAGTCAGGAGACAACACAGGAAGGGGAAATGTCAAAAGGTCAGCAAAATAACAGCCGTGAAAAAAGCGGCTGAAAGTCGGTCAGGGAGTGGAAAGGTCAACGTGGGGTCATAAAAGAAAATGGAGGCTGGAGTACCAGGGGAGGCCGCATTGGTTACGGCTGAAGAAATAACTAAGGTGATGGCCGTGGAAGTCAAAAGGCAGTTTACAAAACACGTGGAGGCAACGAGGAAGGAGATGGGGGCGGTTTTGAAAGTGCTGGTGGAGTAGATTTCCCCGGTGAGGACGGCGGTGGCGAGCGCAGTGGCGGAGGTGAGGGAGCAAGGCGAGGCGCTGAAGATAGTGTAAGAGACATTACTGCAGCAGGGTGATCAACTTACCTCGATGGGGAAGGAGATGCGGAAGGTGACGGAAATCAACAAGGATCTGTGAGGCAAAATGGAAGACCTGGAAAACAGTTCCAGGCGACAGAATTTGAGGATTGTGGGGCTGCCCGAAGGAGTGGAAAGACCGAGGCTGACTGAGTATTTTGCCACGATGTTGGCAAAGCTATTGGTGAGGGGGAGGATCCCTCCCGATGTGAGCTGGATCGGGCTCATCAGTCGTTCAGGCCTGTACCAAAGGCGAGTGAGCCGCCAAGAGTATTGACTCTGTGCTTCCGTAGGTACAGTGTAAAGGAGACGATCCTGTGCTGGGCCAAGCAGAAGCAGATGGTGCAGTGGGCTGGAGCTGGTATACACATATACCAGGACTTTACAGCGGAGCTGGCGAGGAGACGGGCTGCCTTCAAGCGGGTGAAGAGGGCACTGTACATTAGCAAAGTGCAGTGCGGCTTTGTGTATCCAGCGAAGCTGAGGGTTACCTACAAGTTCAAGGACTTTTATTTTGGGACGGCGGAAGCAGCGGAGGAGTTTGCGAAGGCAGAAGGACTGTGGCAGAATTGAGAAATGGTCATGTACCGATGTAGCCTCATGACTGTATTCTTCTTTTATTTTGTTTCACTGCGTGCTGGTGTATGGGCTATAGGAGCCAACGTTGTATATATTTGGACAAGGGAAGAAATGGGACTTTCAGTCGTAATGTGGGTTCTTTGGGGTGTGGGTGTGTATGCGGGGTTTGTGTGCTAAAGGGGATTTCTAGGTTTTTCCTGGGGCTGGGCAAGGGGGAAAGAGACCCGGGCGGGGGCCTCCACGCTGGCCGGTTTAAGCAGGCCAGTGAACGGGGGTGAGGTGGGGGGAGGGGCTGTGGCCATCGGAGCCTGGCAGAACAGGGTCCGAGTGGTCTAGCCAGGGTGGATAGTTGGGGGGGGAAGGAACCGAGGTGGGGGGGAGGATTTTTACAAGAGGAAGTGGAGGGGCGGAGTTGTGGGGGGAGGGGAGGTTTACAACTCTTGGGTGTCATTTACGGTACTCTTTTGGAGGTTGGATGGCATTGAGTGTCATTGGAGGGAGGGGGGGGGGGCTCTATAGGTTAATGGTGACCATGGGAGATTCCGGACTCCTTTCTCTTTCTCGCCTTTGTTTTTTTTTCCACCGTGAGAGAGTTTGTTTTATTTGATGCAGATATTGACAGGTGGGCCGTTGGTTGGGGTGGTGGGAGGATGGGATCGTTGTTGATGTTAAGGGGATTGACTTTGTATTTGTTACCGTTTACTGCTTGTTGGTGGGTCCCAAATTTGCTGGTCTGGGGCTTTTTCCCGGGAACAGTCGCAGGCTAATGGCTGCCATCTTGATTCAAGGAGTACAGGGAGAAGTCTTACACCAGGTTAAAGTCCAACAGGTTTGTTTCGAATCACTAACTTTCGGAACACTGCTCCTTCCTCAGGTGAATGAAGAGGTAGGTTCCTGAAACATATATACAAAGTCAAAGATGCAAGGCGATACTTTGAATGTGAGTCTTTGCAGGTAATGAAGCCTTTACAGATCCTGTAATTATCTGCAAAGGCTCACATTCAAAGTCAGACTTCTTACTGTGCTCACCCCAGTCCAACGCCGGCATCTCCGCATCATGGTTCAGGGAGTAGCAGAGCTCATGTACGGCCATCATGGTGAGGCAACAGGAAGTGGGTGGGGCTTCAGTGACCAGAAGAGAAAATGATTGAGTCGTTAACTTCACTCTGTCTGTACAAAGGTTAGAATTGAACCAAACCAGAGTAGAGGATGGGAGAAAACTGGGAGTGGAGGAACAGAATGGTGGAGATGGGTCAATGAGTCAATAATAATCTTTATTCGAGCCACAAGTAGGCTTACATGAACACTGCAATGAAGTTACTGTGAAAAGCTCCACCTCACCACATTCCAGTGCCTTTCCGGGTACACAGAGGGAGAATTCAGAATGCCAATTAACCTAACAAGCACGTCTTTTGGGACTTGTGGGAGGAAACTGGAGCGCCCGGAGGAAACCTACGCAGACATGGGGAGAACATGCAGACTCCGCACAGACGTTGACCCAAGCGGGAATCAAACACGGGATCCTGGCGCTGTGAAGCAACAGTGCTACCCACTGTGCTACCGTGTGCCTTCACGGCTAACAGTTATTCGATTCATTAGGATCAGAATGTTACAGACATTGAATGTGGAAGGAGGAATGTTAAGTCTATTCTGGCCATGGGAAAAGATTTCAAGTATTATTGTGACTGGAAAAGTGCCGATACACACACAATCAAGTGAGTGTTCCAGTGAACTGACTGTGAAAAGAGCTTCACCCAGTTACAGAAACAGCCTACCGAAAGATCATACATAGGGTAAGCCAGCGGGAGATATTTGGCAGATAAAATATAATTTGGGGAAAAAGTGAAGTTGTCCCATGTTGGGAATAATAATAATTTAAATCGAGAGACTGCAGAATACCACAGTAGAGAAAGTTCTGTGTGTCCTTGTACACAGACCACAAGTGTATTTATTACCTCACACTCCTCCAGATTGATCTCCATTTGCTTCTTTGCTGCCCAGCTGATCAGTCTACTGATATCTTCCTGTAGTCTCCAACTTTATTCCTCACTGTCAACCACAAGACTGCAAATGTTTCAACCATGTCCCTTTGTTAAAGTCTAAATCATTCATATATAACACACAAAGCAGGGAATCTTGTCCTGAACAATCCAGAACTCCGCTTGAAACAGTCTTCTGATCACAAAAATACCTCTGGACCAATCCCCTTTGCTTCCTGCTGCTCCAGCTGATGACATTCCAGCATAATGGAAGTGCCCTGGTTTTCCCACGTGGAACTGGATGTGTATTCCACAGGGCTGGGATGTGCTGTCATGTCTTTATTTATTTCATTATTAACTGACTGAAGTAAATAAACTTCAGAATAAAACAAATATTCAGCAGATACGCACCAATCATTATCCTGAAGTCACTGTATTTTTATAGGAAGTTAACTGTTTGCCAAACCTCATTATCTAAATGCCTCAGATTTTTATTTACTGAAAAATTCAGATTAGGTCACTATTCAGTCACTTGTTATTTAGCTTCCTCTTCACCCCTATATTTGATTTATTAAACACAGACTGTAATTAAAAGATTAATTTCAGTTTTAAGCTATTTAACGAATTTGGTTTTCATTTATAGTTGATTCCAGCAGTAACCAGAACTGTGCTCAGTCCTCTAGCTGTGCACGAACAAGTATTTTATGAAGTTTTAACATAATCTCCCTGCTCTTATATTCTGGTCCTGCGACAAGAAAGGCAAGTGTCCCAAATGCCTTCTGGACCACCTGATCGAACTGTCCAGCCACCTTCAGGGATCTGTGGATATGTTCTCCAAGGTCTCTCTGTTTCCCAACACTTCTCAGCATCATCCCATTTATTGGTCATTCCCGTGCCTTCTTTACCCTCCTGAATTCATTATCTCCACTGCCCCAGACTGAATTCCATTCACCATTTTTCTGTCCATCTGACCCAGTCCATGGCTTTCTCCCTCATTCACTAAAACACATCAGCAACTTTTGTATAATCCTGGTGCATACATTTCATTCTAAATCATGGATATATCCCGGAAATCTGTGGAGCCCCACTGGAAACAGCCGTCCAGGCATCATTCAGTCCTGGATGTGACTAACAGCAGCAACAACAGCTGAATCCAAACCCTGCTGTTGCCTGTGAACTTGCTGATGTCTGTGCAGGTTGTTTGACTGAGTGAATCTCCTCCCACACATGGAACAGTTAAAAAGCCTCTCCCCAGTACCACTCCCACGTGTGGGCCACACGGTAGCACAGTGGTTCGCACTGTTGCTTCACAGCTCCAGGGGCCCAGGTTTGATTCCCGGTTTGGGTCACTGTCTGTGCGGAGTCTGCACGTTGTCCCAGTGTTTGTGTGGGTTTACTCCGGGTCTCCGGTTTCCACAGTCCAAAGATATGTAGATTAGGTGGATTGGCCATGCTAAATTGCAATTAAGTGTACAAAAAGGTAAGGTGGGGTTATGGGTTAGGATGGAGGTATGGGCTGAAGTCGGGAGCTTAAGTCCAAGGGCCGGTGCACTCGATGGGCCAAATGCCCTCCTTCTGAACTGTAAATTCTATGTTACTGTTTCAGTGTGAACTCGCTGGTGTTTCAGCAAATTTGGTTTACTTTTAAATCTCTTTTCACAGTCAGAACATTTAAAAGGTTTCTGATCAATGTGAACAAGTTGGTGTCTAGTCAGGTGGGATGACTGAGTGAATTTCGTATCACACACGGGGCAAGTGTACGGTCTCTCCCCAGTGTGAACTCGCTGGTGTTTCAGAAGCTGGGATGACCGAGTAAATCCCTTCCTACACACAGAGCAGGTGAACGGCCTCTCCCCAGTGTGAGCGCGTTGATGTAACAGCAAACAACTTTTACTTTTAAAGCTCTTCTCACAGTCAGAACATTTGAAAGGTCTCTGATCAGTGTGAACAAGTTGGTGTGTCATGAGATGAGATGACTGAGTGAATCCCTTCCCACACATGGAGCAGGTAAAAGGCCTCTCCCCAGTGTGAGTGCGTTGATGTGTCAGTAAATCATTTCTGCTTTTAAAGCTCTTCTCACAGTCAGCACATTTAAACGGTCTCTGATCAGAGTGGACCTGATGGTGAGTCTGGAGATTTGATGAAGCATTAAATCCCTTCCCACATTCCAGACAGGTGAACGGCCTCTCCCCAGTGTGAGTGCGTTGATGTCTCAGTAAATCCATTCTGCTTTTAAATCTCTTCTCACAGTCAGCACATATAAAAGGTCTCTGATCATTATGAACAAGTTGGTGTTTCAGAAGGTGGGAGGAACAAGTGAATCCCTTCCCACACACGGAGCAGGTGTACGGCCTCTCCCCAGTGTGAGTGCGTTGATGTATCAGTAAATCCTTTCTGCTTTTAAAGTCTTTCGCACAGTCAGCACATTTAAAAGGTCTCTGATCAGTGTGAACAAGTTGGTGTGTCAGGAGTTGTGATGACTGAGTGAATCCCTTCCCACACACGGAGCAGATGAACGGCCTCTCCCCAGTGTGAGTGCGCTGATGTGTCAGTAAATTAATTCTGCTTTTAAAGCTCTTCTCACAGTCAGCACATTTGAAAGGTCTCTGATCAGTATGAACAAGTTGGTGTTTCAGGAGGTGTGATGACTGAGTGAATCCTTTCCCACATACAGAGCAGGTGAATGGCCTCTCCCCAGTGTGAGTGCGTTGATGTAACAGTAAATCATTTCTGCTTTTAAAGCTCTTCTCACAGTCAGCACATTTAAACGGTCTCTGATCAGTATGAACATGCTGGTGTGTAATCAGATTGGATAGCTTAGTAAATCCCTTCCCACACACAAAGCAGGTGAATGGCCTTTCCCCAGTGTGAATACGTCGATGAGTTTCCAATTCAGACGGGTAATTACATCTTATCTCACAGTCCCCACATTTCCACGGTTTCTCCATAGTTATCGACAAGTTACCAGATACAGGTGGGATACAGATTTGACGTCACTGTCAGGTCAGCCGTGATGTTATTAAATGGTGGTACAGGCTCACGGGGCTGAATGTCCTATTGCTGCTTCTTGATTCTTATGGTGCGAATGTCCTTATGTCTCTCCAACTTGGATCATCAGTTGAAGCCTGAGTACGGTGTCTCCCTGATGTAAATGCTGCAATTTCTTTTCATGCTGTGTGATTGCTTAAAGCTCAGTTCCTGCTAACTGTGGAAAATTACTTAGATGTCTGTGTCTCGGTGCTTTTCCAATCACAGCGATTTTTGAAATCTTTTCCGCAAAGACAAAACAGACAAATATTTCTCCTTCCACGTTGAAAGGCCGGTCCTGATGAATCAAGTGACTCTGGCAGATCTCGACATGATGTTTACATCTGCAAATATTCTGTAAAAAGAGTTACATTGAATTACTGTGAATATATAAACAGGCCATTCTGTCACAGATTCTGCTGCTGTCAATACTCAGCACACATCTCCAACTGTCCCCTGATCTTATCTCAGCCTTTCAGCTGATTTTCGATTCCATTTTCTCTCATGCGTTTGTCCCGTTTCCTTATGAAAACATCTCAGCACTTTCTTCAGCTCATTTCCATGTAATGAATAACACATTCTAAATCTGTGATGAATACATCTGTCAGTATTGCCCCCTTTGATTTATTCGTAACTATCTTGTATTTATGACTCAATGTTTATTCCTTGTTTGCGATAGAAAAAATGCCCATTTATTCCTTCCTGAGAGCTGTAATCTGTCGTTTTACAAAAGTTATCACAGTCACTCGAGGACAGAAATCGCAACGGGACAAACCTTTCTGTTGGATTGAGTTTGTTGAGTGTAAATTCTCTCCTTCTAACCCCCTGTAAAAGGAGTTCACAAAAGCCATCACTGTCAGTCCAGGATAGAAATTCTGAATAGGCAATTCTAGTTTCTCTGAAACATTTTCTCCTCTCTTGTTCCCCCAAAGCTGTAAATCCCCGTCCCACACACTCTCCCTCCTCCCTGGGCTGAAATCCAAACCCATCTCACCATCTCTTTCCTCCATGTTTTCTCCCTCTATCTCCTCTGCCTGGGTTCAGTTCTCCAGCTCCTGTCTGCAGACTGACAATAAAATCAATGGGTCTTATTGGGGGTTTGGGACTTCCAGCGGGTGTTTGTGAATCCTCCCCGCCCACCTGCCAGGGTTTCCTTCCTTGGCAGAGATCAGAGTCCTCATTGATTTGAGTGCAAAGTTGAAGCTCTTATATATTATCCCCCTCCCCCATCCTGTGATGGGAACCACCCTCCAGTGTGTGAAGCAGGATGGTGCCCGTTAACCTGGGCCTGTTCCCGGGAGGGAGGGAGAAACTCCGCAGCTGCAAACCAGGGAGCTGACAATGATGGTGAAGGGTTTGCTCAGCTCACAATGCCCGGGGACTGGCTGACGGCGGGTTCGGACCAATAGGAAGCGGGGGCGGTTCTGGAGGACCGAACAAGAGCGGCTGGTCCTCCAGCCAATCAGAGTGAATGGGAGGCGGAACAAAGCCGGGGCTTCGCTCCCTCCGTTTGCTCCCGGCCCTGTCTCGGAGAAAAGCCCGAGCAGCTTTCGCCGGTTCAACCTTCGTATCCGAGCTTCATATCCGGGGCTTGGGGCCTACACCGAATGTTTATGAAGCCTCCTGACCCATCCATCGGCTCCATCCCTCCCTCATGACTCACCGAGCGGCATCTGACGGCGTAGGATTTCCACCCGGCCGCCGGAATCCTGAGCAATCATCAGCACTGCGCATGCTCTACCTCACGTGGGAGACCGGGCTCAGTCCCGCCCCTTGTTCACTCCGATTGGTTGGAGGATCCGCTGAACCACTCGGTCCTCCTGGCCTACCCCTCTCTTTCTATTGGTCCAGACCTACCATCAATCACTCCGTAGGCATTGTGAACTGGAGCATGCGCAGTGCCGATGCTGGGCTCGGCCGGGAGGTAAACCCCAATAAGAAGTTTCCGGGCCCGGGTTTGCATCGAGCGGGGGGACAGCTGCGGCCTGCTCCCGGTGACAGGCCTGAGTGAACGGCCGCCGTCTTTATAGAGGCTGCAAACCCGCAGGGGGCAAAACATCAGAGATAGAGTTTGTTGTGAAACCAATGGGATATTGTAAAACAGGAGGTCAGGGTTACAGTCAACAACAACAACTTCTATTTATATAACACCTTTAACATCATAAATCATCCCAGTCAACTTCACAGGAACATTATAAAACAAAGTGAGACACTCAGACACAAAAGGAGATATTAGGGCAGGTGACCAAAAACCTGGTCAAAGAGGTGAGTTTTGAAGAGTCTGAAAGGAGGTAAGTGACGTGGAGACGGGGAGGTTTAGGGAGGGAATTCAGTGCTTGGGGCCGAGGGAACTTAAAACCATGGCGGAGTAATTAGAATCGGGAGTGTGGACGAGTCGAGGATCAGAGCTGTGCACATTTCTCAAGAGGGTTATGGAGCTGAAGGAGATTGCAGAGAGCGGGAGAGATGAGGCCATGGAGGGATTTGAAAACAAGGGTGAGAATTGACTGGGAGCGGATGTAAGTCTCGGAGCACAGGGAACGTAGGGGAAAGGAACTTGCTGTGAATTAAGACATGGGTAGCAGACTTTTGGATGGCCTTAAGTTTACAGAGGTAGTCTGTGGGAGAGCAGCCAGGTGTGCAATGGAATTATCGAATCGGGAGGTGACAAAGCCATGACTGAGGTTTCAGCCCCAGGCACACAGACACAGGAGAGAGGCCGCATAAGAACTGGGAGCAGGAGTAGGCCATCTGGCCCCTCGAGCCTGCTCCACCATTCAATGAGATCATGGCTGATCTTTTGTGGACTCAGCTCCACTTTCCAGCCCGAACACCATAAGCCTTTAATCTTAAAAAAAACTATCTATCTTTACCTTAAAAACATTTAATGAAGGAGCCTCAACTGCTTCACTGGGCAATAAATTCCATAGATTCACAACCCTTTGGGTGAAGAAGTTCCTCCTAAACTCAGTCCTAATTCTACTGCCCCTTATTTTGAGGATATGCCCCCTAGTTCTGCTTTCACCCGCCGGTGGAAACAACCTGCCCGCATCTATCCTATCTATTGCCTTCATAATTTTATATGTTTCTATTTTTTTAAAATTTAGATTAGCCAATTATTTTTTCCAATTAAGGGGCAATTTAGCGTGGCCAATCCACCTACTCTGCACATTTTTAAGTTGTGGGGGCGAAACCCACGCAGACACGGGGAGAACATGCAAACTCCACACGGACAGTGACCCAGAGCCGGGATCGAACCTGGGACCTCAGTGCCGTGAGGCGGTTGTGCTAACCACTAGGCCACCGTGCTGCCCTATATGTTTCTATAAGATCCCCCCTCATCCTTCTAAATTCCAACGAGTACAGTCCCAGTCTACTCAATCTCTCCTCGTAATCCAACCCCTTCAGCTCTGGGATTAACCTAGTGAATCTTCTCTGCACACCCTCCAGTGCCAGTACGTCATTTCTCAAGTAAGGAGACCAAAACTGAACACAATTCTCCAGTGTGGCCTCACTAACACCGTATACAATTGCAGCATAACCTCCCTAGTCTTAAACTCCATCCCTCTAGCAATGAAGGACAAAATTCCATTTGCCTTCTTAATCACCTGTTGCACCTGTAAACCAACTTTCTGTGACTCGTGCACCAGCACACCCAGGTCTCTCTGCGCAGCAGCGTGCTTTAATATTTTATCATTTAAATAATAATCCCGTTTGCTGTTATTCCTACCAAAATGGATAACCTCACATTTGTCAACATTGTATTCCATCTAGGGCAGCACGGTGGCCTAGTGGTTAGCATAACCGCCTCACGGCGCTGAGGTCCCAGGTTCGATCCCGGCTCTGGGTCACTGTCCGTGTGGAGTTTGCACATTCTCCCCGTGTCTGCGTGGGTTTCGCCCCCACAACCCAAAAATGTGCAGAGTAGGTGGATTGGCCACGCTAAATTGCCCCTTCATTGGAAAAAATAATTGGGTACTCTAAATTTATAAAAAAAACAAAAAAAAAACATTGTATTCCATCTGCCAGACCCTAGCCCATTCACTTAACCTATCCAAATCCCTCTGCAGCCTTCCAGTATCCTCTGCACTTTTCGCTTTACCACTCATCTTAGTGTCATCTGCAAACTTGACATTGCCCTTGGTCCCCAACTCCAAATCATCTATGTATATTGTGAACAATTGTGGGCCCAACAAGGATCCCTGAGGGACACCACAAGCTACTGATTGCCAACCAGAGAAACACCCATTAATCCCCACTCTTTGCTTTCTATTAATTAACCAATCCTCTATCCATGCTACTACTTTGCCCTTAATGAATTGCATCTTCATCTTGTGCAGCAACCTTTTGAAAATGTAAATCGCTTATTGTCACGAGTAGGCTTTAATGAAGTTACTGTGAAAAGCCCCTAGTCACCACATTCCGGCGCCTGTCTGGGGAGGCTGGTACAGGAATCAAACCGTGCTGCTGGCCTGCTTTAAAGGCCAGCGATTTAACGCAGTGAGCTAAACCAGCCCCTCCAGTGAGCTAAACCAGCCCCTGTGTGGCACCTTGTCAAAGGCTTTCTGGAAATCCAGATAAACCACATCCATTGGCTCCCTGTTATCTACTGCACTGGTAATGTCCTCAAAAAATTCCACTAAACTAGTTAGGCACGACCTGCCCTTTATGAACCCATGCTGTGTCTGCCCAATGGGACAATTGCTATCCAGATGCCTCGCTATTTCTTCCTTGATGATAGATTCCAGCATTTTCCCTACTACTGAAGTTAAGCTCACTGGCCTATAATTTCCTGCTCTCTGCCTACCTCCTTTTTTAAACAGTGGTGTCACGTTTGCTAATTTCCAATCCATAGGGACTATCCCAGCGTCTAGTGAATTTTGGTATATTATCACTAGTGCATTTGCAATTTCCCTAGCCATCCCTTTTAGCACTCTGGGATGCATTCCATCAGGGCCAGGAGACTTACTAATGTAACGTAAGTGGAAACAGGCAGTCTTAGTGATAGCACAGACAGAAGTCCAAAGATGTTCAGGTTAGGTGGATTGGCCAAGTTCCACACGCATGGGTACGGCCTCAACCGGGACCTTAGATTAATGTTGCATTACGTTCATGCCCTCAACATCTGGCCTGGGCTTACAAAGTCCTACCAACTGTGCTGGCTTGAGGCAATTCACATCTCTTTAACCTGTGATTAGCCCTCTCTCCAATTGCACCATCTGGACCTGTAAAGATTTAATTACCTGCAAAAACTCGCATTCAAAGTATCATCTTGCATCATTGAATTTGTCTATATATGTTTTTTTCATAGAATTTACAGTGCAGAAAGAGACCATTCGGCCCATCGAGTCTGCACCGGCTCTTGGAAAGAGCACCCTACCCAAGGTCAACACCTCCTCCTATCCCAATAACCCCACCCAACACTAAGTGCAATTTTGGACACTACGGGCAATTTATCATGGCCAATCCACCTAACCTGCACATCTTTGGACTGTGGGAGGAAACCGGAGCACCCGGAGAAAATCCACGCAGACACGGGGAGGATGTGCAGACTCCCACAGACAGTGACCCGAGCCGGAATCGAACCTGGGACCCTGGAGCTGTGAAGCCATTGTGCTATCCACAATGCTACCGTGCTGCCCTCTTCATTCACCTGAGGAAGGAGTTGCGCTCCAAGAGCTAGTGATGTGACACAAACCTATTGGACTTGAACCTGGTGTGATAAGACTTCTTCTGTGCCCACCCCAGGCCAATGCCGGCATCTCCACATCTAGACTAGTAAAGCAGAGAACCAGGCTGAAGCTCCGGGGATCGGGGTTCCACACGGCAGATTAACGCAGCAACCCAATTCAAGGGCAATTCAGGATGGGTGTAAATGAATAATGAAAATGTCAATCATGTAACTTTTCCACACACAGAAATGAATGGGCTTTGATAATGGTTCTGTGCGGGTTTAAACCGAGGGCCTTTGAGCAAACATGATAATCACTACACTACAGAAACAAGAAACATCGCTTAGTGCACTGACCGAGAATAGTAAACTATGCGTCCTTATTGCCCTGAAGAACCTGCTGTTGTGGGAGTACAATTTGTCTGAAAATTAGGCAACTGGCGGAGAAATTGATCTGACATTAGAATCATAAAATGCCACAGCACATTAGAAAACCATTCACAACTAATACCTGTGAACTCTGAAAGCGATTCCTGCCATTCTCCATCACAGAGTATTTTGCAAGGTAATGCATTTGTTTAACTATTGAACAATAAATAACAATGATACAACTTATCTGCAAATGTTAATGTGTAACGTCAATAATGTTTCGAATAATAATAATATGGGACATTTGATGTGTGAGGGGAACGTGATAACCAGTACACTGAAAAAACAGCTGATTCGCAATGAGCCCATTGGACTGGTGTTTGGAAAATATGTTGTGTTATCTGTAAAAGTGATAAAAGTCGAATCAAAATATAGATTGAAAAAGAGCAAATCGATTAGTCTCAATGCCTTTCTTTCTTTCTGTGATCTTGAGGATTCTCTATTCCAATTATTCTTCCAATTTGCTTTTGAAAAAGGAGTTTCTGCAGAATCCTTGCTCAGTTTGATTTAATGACAATGTTCCCCATGTCCAATGACCAGAAGATTTGGACATGCAGATGGTGTAGTTTACGATATAAACATTATGTAATCATGCAATTGGTTTCATACTGAATTTACAAAAGTGTATTTTTCTGTTGAAGCAACTTGTTATTATTTCTGAGTTGATAACAGAATTTAATACATTTGATCTACATCCTGTTTACAGAGTCTGTCTATTAGAGAGGGATTTGTAAAGTGTAACAAAGCCTTCTAGAGATGACTTTGCTGAAGTAGTTTACTTTATTAGATTTCAAATTAACTATGAAATGTAGACATGACCGCCCAGCAAATATCTAAGGGCGAAATGATTTCCTATCATTCAGTAATAATATCATTCTTATGTTCCTTTGAAAAACATCAAACAATTTTGCTCAGTATTTGTTCCATTACTCCAAAAGTGATATTATTTGATATTTATGTCCTCATCCTAAAATGTGACTCTCTGAAATATACAACATTTAATTGCAAACATAACTGACAAAATAAATCGAGTCACTGGGTAATATAAGTTCTGTTGAGTTCATTTGAGATTGCCCATGTCAGTTTTTAAACACAATCAAATATCTTCACAGGTAGGAGATTAAAGAATGATAAGTTTATTATATTTGACCCTCTTTGTTCTGGGTATGAAATGAGATGAGGAGAAATTTCTTCAACCAGATAGTGGTTCGTCTGTGGAAATTCTTATCACAGGATATAGTTGAGGCCAATACGTTCTTTGTTTTCAAGAAGCAGTTAGATATAGCACTGAGGGCGAAAGGGATCAAAGGATATGGAGGGGAAAGCGGGATTAGGCTATGGAGTTGGATGATAAGCCATGATCATAATGAATGTCAGAGCAGGTGCCAAAGGCCAAATGATCTCTTCCTGCTCCTATTTTCTATGTAATCCCTTCCCTCACTAAGAGCAGGTGAACGGTCTCTCCCCAGTGTGAACTCGCTGATGTTTCTGCAAACTGGATAAAACACGGAATCTCTGTCCGCACTGAGAGCAGGTGAATGGCTTCTCCCCAGTGTGAACTCGCTGGTGTGTCTGCAGATTGAATAATTGTGTGAATCCCTTCCCACACTGAGAGCAGGTGAAAGGCCTCTCGCCAGTGTGAACTCGCTGATGTCTCCGCAGACTGGATAAATCACTGAACCCCTTCCCACACTGAGAGCAGGTGAATGGCCTCTCTCCACTGTGGACTCGCTGGTGTGTCTGCAGACTGGATAACCAAGTGAATCCCTGCCCACACTGAGAGCAGATGAATGGCCTCTCCCCAGTGTGAACTCGCTGGTGTCTCAGCAGATTGGATAAATCATTGAATCCCTTCCCACACTGAGAGCAGGTGAATGGCCTCTCCTCAGTGTGAACTCGCTGATGTCTCCGCAGACTGGATAAGTCACTGAATCCCTTCCCACACTGAGAGCAGGTGAATGGCCTCTCTCCAGTGTGAATTCGCTTGTGTGTCCGCAGGTTGGATGAATCAATGAATCCCTTCCCACACTGAGAGCAGGTGAATGGCTTCTCCCCAGTGTGAGTTCGCTGGTGTGTCTGCAGATTGAATAATTGTGTGAATCCCTTCCCACACTGAGAGCAGGTGAATGGCCTCTCCCCAGTGTGAACTCGCTGGTGTGACTGCAGACTGGATAACTGTGTGAATCCCTTCCCACACTGAGAGCAGGTAAATGGTTTCTCCCCAGTGTGAACTCGCTGGTGTGCCTGAAGGTTAGATAACTGACTGAATCCTTTCCCACATTTAGAGCATGTGAACGGCCTCTCCCCAGTGTGAATGCGTTGATGAATCTCCAGCTTAGACGGGACTCTGAATCCCTTCCCACAGTCCGCACATTCCCACGGTTTCTCCATGTTTTGGGTCTCGCCGTGTCTCCCCAGATTGGACAATCAGTGGAAGCCTTGTCTACACACAGAACATGTTCACTGTCTCTCCTCACCGTGAATGGTGTGATGTTTTTTCAGACTGTGTATCTGGTTGAAGCTCTTTCCACAATCAATTCACTGGAACACTCTCACTCGGGTGTGTGTTGTGTGGGTCTCGGTGCTTTTCCAGTCACACTCATATTTAAAATCTTCTGAAGCCGATAGATCGGACAAACATTTCTCCTTCTCGCCGATGATATTCAGAGCCCGATGATATTCAGATCAGAAGGAATCGAATTAGTTTGTCACATCACAACATGATGTTTGAGATTATGTCTATAATTCCAGCTCTTCCAATATCCTTTAAAAACAATTAACAAAAGTTATCATTGTTCGTACCGGATAGAAATTCAGAACAGACAATTCTAGTTCCTATGGAATATTATTTCCTCTCTCATTGTAAATCTCCATCACACACAATCTCCCTCCATTCTCACTCTGCCGTATTTAATATTCACCCTCCCAATTCTCCTGAAGGTGCTGATTCATGTTGATTGACAGATCCAAGCTCAGCTCACTGCTTCCTGACCAGGACACAGAGATTAGAATAGGAGCAGGAGTAGGCCATTCAGCCCACTGATTCTGCTCAACCATTCAATGAGATCCTTGGCCGATCTACCTCAACACTATTTTCCCACACAATCCCCATATCCCTCGATATCTTCAATATCTAGAAACCTATCAATATTTGTCTTGAACATACCTGATGACTGAGGCTCCACATTCTTCTGGGACAGAGAATTCCAAAGCTTCACCACTTCCTGAGTGAAGAAATCCCTCCTCAGCTCAGCTTTCTGTCTATTTTCCTGCCTGAACCCCATAACCCTTAACTCCACTGTCCATGAAATATCTGTCAAACCCGTGTTTGAATATAATCAATGACCCCCAGACTTCGCTGCTCACTGTGTAGAGAAATCCAAAGACAAACCTTCAGAACATCATATTCTTTTTTATTGCCACAAGTAGGCTTACATTAACACTGCAATGAAGTTACTGTGAAAAGCCACTAGTCGCCACATTCCAGCACCTGTTTGGGTACACAGGGAGAATTCTGAATCTCCAGATTACCTAACAGCACATCTTTCAGGACTTGTGGGAGGAAACCAGAGCACCGGGAGGAAACCATGCAGACATGGGGAGAACGTGCAGACTCCGCACAGACAGTGACCCAAGTGGGAATTGAACCCAGGTCCCTGGCGATGTGAAGCAACAGTGCTCACCACTGTGCGACCGTGCTGCTACATTAGATATAGCTCTGCCCTGTCCGTGTGGAGTTTGCACATTCTCCCCGTGTCTGCGTGGGTTTCGCCCCCACAACCCAAAAATGTGCAGAGTAGGTGAATTGGCCACGCTAAATTGCCCCTTAATTAGAAAAAATAATTGGCTAATCTAAATTTATAAAAGAAAAAGATATATCTCTGCCCAATGTTAATTTACTGTCCCTGAAATGTCAGCCATATCCTGGGGAAACCAGCTCTTTAATTGGGAACATTAGGAAAGAGATCATCCTTTTAACTTGACAAATAAATGAATCAAGCTGAGGGACACTGCAGCCTGTGATGTATTCTCGGGCACTAGGACCTGGCCTGGAACAGACTATGAAGCCCCGCCCATTATTGACGTCAACACAACCCCGTATGCGCACCGCTCCATCTGAATCAAGATGGCGGTCGTTAAACTGGGCCTGTTATCGGGAAAAAGACCCGAAGCTGCAAACGCAGGACCTACAGGTACGTATTCCTGGTTTAGGGCCTTCACGCGGTGTTTAAAAACTCTCTCCTTCCAGAACTGGTTCGATCGCTTCGTTCGGATTTCCACATCCTTACCCGCTGCCGAGGACACAAAGAAGCGTCTCTTTCCCAGGCGCCATCACACACTGCGCATGCTCCAACTACTCCCAGGCAATGCACCTGCGCACTGCTGTCCTGCGGTGTCGATAGGGGACATTCACCACCGCGGGGAATGCCGGTTAATGAACGCGCCATTCATCATCCCAATTAGTGAATAGTGATTTTTGTTTGCTATGTTGTGAAGATTGGGTGGATGGGATAAAAATTATACATAAATCCAAGTGAGCAGGCCCTCAATTATAAACCAGAACAAAGGGGAGTACAAATTAATTTTCATTGGGCTGGACCAAGTCCCCACGCCAGCGTGCAAGAGTTGGTGTTTTACGCCAGGAAAATTGGCACAAAACAGCCACTGATTCCCTGCTCCGAGGGAGGGAGTCGGGGACTACCAGGGAGGCAGCGTATAGCTCCCATCTCTAGATTCTGATACAGCCTGGAGGATTGCTGGGTCCGTGGCCGCGCATGCGCAGGCTGAGACCAGCAGCGGCCTCGCTGTGCTTCAAGGCAGACTATGCCCGGGACCCGGACCGCAAAAGTAGTATCCCCTTAGGCCGCTCGCATGCCCCGGACCTTCCCCCTACAGTGCTCCCAATTGAAGCCCTCCCTGCTCGCGGATCGGCCCTTCCCCGACTGAAGATGATGCAAGGTTGCCGAACGGCTGGGACCATGAGAATCCGACGTCGTCGCGAACTCGGCCGGTTGGAGACGGAGCATTGCGGGGCGGTCCTCCGGCAATCGCCTCAGGCCATGCCGCATGCGGAGTACTCCTAGAATACACCGATGTTCAGGAGGCAGAGCTTCCGAAAACTGGTGCCAATCCCGATTTCGCCGTCAAAACAGATTCTCTGCCCCGTCGCTGAACGCGATTTCCGTGTCGGGGATCGGAGAATCCAGCGCCTTGTTCTGCGTACAATCCAGACAGATCATTCCTTAGATGAAAAACAGAGGATATGCAACAGATACACAATGTAAATACATAGACACAAACATCAGGTGAAGCATATGGAGTGTAGCACTACTCAGTCGAGAAAGTTC
This sequence comes from Scyliorhinus canicula, assembly GCF_902713615.1. Classification (NCBI taxonomy): domain Eukaryota; kingdom Metazoa; phylum Chordata; class Chondrichthyes; order Carcharhiniformes; family Scyliorhinidae; genus Scyliorhinus; species Scyliorhinus canicula. The sequence continues at coordinate 20,837 of NW_024055425.1, forward strand.
ATGGAGAGATCAGATCAGTCCATAAGAGGGTCATTCAGGAGTGTGATAACAGCGTTCAAGAAGCTGTTTTTGGATCTGTTAATGCGTGATCTCAGACCTTTGTGTCTCCTGTCCGATGGGAGGAGTCCTTGATTATGCTGCCCACTTTCCCAAGACAGCGGGGGATGTAGACAGAATCAATGGATGGGAGGCGGGTTTGCGTGATTTACTGGGTTGTGTTCATGGCTCTCTGTAGTTTCTGATGGTCTTGTGCTGAGCAGTTGTCACAGCAGGCTGTGATGGATCCAGAAGGCTGTTTTCTATGCTGCATCTGTAAAAACCGGTAAGAGTCAACATGGACATGCTGAATTTCCAGAGTTTCCTGAGAAAGTATAGGCGCTGTTATGCTTTCTTGGTCGTAGCATCGATGTAGGAAACCCTATCCATCTAATATTGGAAAATAGATATCTAATGAGAGGGAAATCAATTTGTGTATCCTTTTAAGTGTGGCCAATCCACCTACCCTGCACATCTTTGGGTTGTGGCGTCAGACCCACGCAGACACGGGGAGAACAATTTATGTATCCTTAATGAACATCGATATGCAGAGAGGAAGATGAAAGGCCTTTAAACACCTCACTTGGCATAGAACTGTCAAAAACTCAAAACAGGAGCTTCAGGAAATCAAAGTGCTGACCAATAGCATACTGCTGAGTTGTTGGAAGACATTTTTAAAATATAAATTGTTGGACCCCGGTTACGGTCTGTGCTGAATCTGCATGTTCTCCCCGTGTCTGTGTGGGTTTTCTCCGGGTGCTCCGGTTTCCTCCCACAGTCCACAGGTTAGGTGAATTGGACATTTTGAATTCTCCCTCAGTGTACCCGAACAGTAACTTCATTGCAGTGTAAGCCTACTTGTGACACTATTTAAAAAATTCCATTCACTCGTGTTCCAGCCCTCAAGTCTGGTGACAGACCTCACGGCTCCCTTGCCCTTCTGGCCTGTGAGCTCCTCTTGCTGCTGTTTCCCAGGACAATCCGTGTCCACTCTCCCACATTACTCTGTCTGCTAGAGTTCAGAGGCTCAGAGGAGGAAAAAAATGAGGACATGAATCTGAATTCAGTACAGTTAAAGAAACATGATTCAATTGATAAACTTAAGGATTTAAGTCAAAGTACTTGATTGCAATGAATATATTAATTTTGGCTGATACTGATGGGGAATGGAAGCGAATTATGTTAGTTGTTTTATATCGTTCTTCTTTTCTATGATTTTGACACATCATCTTTCTCCTTTCTTCCATTTAAATGGTGGACCATGCTACCCAGAATTCCCTGCATGGGTCGATACAGATATTTTAGTTTATGAACAACTCCATATTACAAAAGAACAGAGCTGAATACAAAACAATCAGCAATACAGTAAAAATATCCACAATACACCAAAACTGGACATTCTGAATTCTCCCTCAGTGAACCAGAACGGGAGCCGGAGGGTGGCGACTCGGGGATTTTCACAGTAACTTCATTGCAGTTAATGTAAGCCGACTTGTGACAATAAAAGTTATTGTTATAAAACAGAAACCAATGAATAATCAACAAGAAAACAAAACCACCAGATTTCAAGCCACCACCACCCACCACCACCACATCAGCAGAAATGCTCCCAAACGGGCAGCACATATCACTGGTAAAGCACACACCGATATGGGGCACGGAGGAAGTGAGCGAGAGAGAAAGTACACCTATCCCAAGGAGCACAGTTCAATCTAAAAAAACAGTTGTGTGTGTGAATACATCTTATCTTAATCCAAAAGACTGAATGCACAGGTACAGAAAAGCAGAGCAGGGTTCAATTAGAATGGGCATTGGATGCAAAGCAATTTGGGCTGAAGTGGAGATGGAGGAGATACTGTTGGGTTTAACCCATTTGACTATGATTTAGGAGCAGAAACAGGCCATTCAGCCCTCCAAGCCAGTTCCACCATTCAATAAAATCAGGGCTGAATTGGTTGTGGTATCAGTTCCCCTTGCCTGTCTGCACCACCAACCCCTGCACTCAGAACCCTTGTCTCCCTTGTCTATCAAAATCTGTCTAACTCTGCCTTAAATAAATTCAATATCCCAGCCTCCACTGTTCTCTGGGAAGTGAATTCCACAGACTAATGAACTTCGGGGAAAAAAAATTATCCTCATTTTAGCCTTCATGTTCTCCCCATCTCTCATTCTTTTTTTTTCGTTTTTTAAAAATAAATTTCGAGTACCCAATTATTTCTTTCAATTAAGGGGCAATTTAGCTTGGCCAATCCACCTAACTTGCACATCTTTGGGTTGTGGGGGTGAAACCCATGCAAACACGGGGAGAATGTGCAAACGCCACATGGACAGTGACCCAGGGCCGAGATTCGAACCCAGGTCCTCAGCACTGGAAGCAGCAATGCTAACCAATGTGCTGCCCCCCCATGTCTCATTCTTAAAGTGTGTCACCTCGTTCTCGTCTTTCCCACGGGTCCAAACCGCAGTTGACTTGTTGGGTCCGGAAATTTCCAATGTGGGACACTAAAGGGAGGTAGGTTCCAGGAGAAATTATTTTTTAAGCAGACGTTGTCCAACATTGCAATAGAATACAGCATTGTGTGATTAACAAGCATATCCATTGAGTGTTTCAAGCTACAACGGTGTTCCAAAATACATTTTGGTAGAATTGCAGAATTTCCATTCACTGACGATGGAGGAACAGGGATAAATGTCCAACTCAGAATGATGTGTGACTGGAAGAGGATTTATGGTGATGGTGTTTGTCGACACTGGTGCCCTCATCTTTGTAGCTGGTGTGGTGACAGGTTCTGTTAATCTCCTGGCAAACTCTTGTGTAGGTTCAGAGCTGATGGCAGGTACCTTTCCCTGAAGGATATTAACATCGCAGTTGGGTTTTTACAATAATCCAGCAGTTTCATGATCTCCTTTTCTAATGCTGGTCCCATCGATTCTGCCCAATGTCACAACCTGTCTACTTGTTTTTGTGGCCTCTCTGTTATGCTCCCTTTTTGCTTTCTTAAGACCATATTAAAGAGGTAGAAAATTTAAGACAGACTTGAGGAGAAACTACTTCTCCCAAATGGTTGTGAATCTGTGGAATTCGCTACCCCAGAGTGCGGTGGATGCAGGGACAGTGAGTAAATTTAAGGAGAAGTTAGACAGATTTTTAATTGGTAATGGGGATAAAGGTTTATGGAGAATGGGCAGAACATTGGAGTTGAGGCACTACGAGATCAGCCATGATCACATTGAAGGTGTTTAGGCTCTGGATGCTAAATTGCCTACTCCTGCTCCTAGGTCATGTGTTCTAGGGAGGAGATGCTCTAGCTGATTTTGGAATCCAGCTCCTGCTCTGCAGATGAGGTGACAGATGAGAAACATATCAGCCATGATAGAATGGCGGATCAGACTCACTTATAATAATAATGGGCCAAATGGCCTAATTCTGCTCCTATATCTTATGAACTTATGAACGGTTTCTTACTCTCAAATTGAGTGAATCCTTTGCTGTTTCTCCTCTGGGTCCCATCTCCACTATTATTGTCTGATTGTCCCACTGAGACTCTCACTGTTATTATTGGACAATCAGCCAGTCAGCCTGAGCCTGTGGCCGCTCTCACCATCTGGAACCGTCACAATGCCCGGGTGATTGACGACAGCACTGGACCAATAGGAAGAGCATGGGTGGGGCTGGAGGACCGACCGAGCGCGGCTGGGCCTCCAACCAATCGGAGTGAATGAGGGGCGGGACTGGACTTGATTGAAGCATGCGCAGTGTGGGTAATGGCGATGGACAGCAGCTCCTTGTTGAGATCTAAAATCGGTAAGAGGCAATTGACGGGGCGGAGGGAGCGAAGAAGCACGTGGTGGGCAGGCATAAACATGTGTGAGCCGCAAATCTGGGAAAAGAGCTTACCTGACCCAATTTGTACCGAGCGGGGCTGCAGATCCTCATGTTAGACCCGGGTGAACGGCCACCACCTTTATTGGGGTAAAGCTCACCAGGGCGAATGTGGAGCCGCCATCTTTGTTGGAGGCAATGTTTTTTAAAAAGAATAATCCTTATCATCACAAGTAGGCATACATTAACACTGCAATGAAGTTACTGTGAAAATCCCCTATCGCCACATTTCAGCGCCTGTTGGGGTACACAGAGCGTGAATTCAGAATGTCCAAATTACCTAACAGCACATCTTCACACTCTGCACAGACAGTGACCCAAAGCCAAGAATCGAACCTAGGAACCTGACGCTGTGAAGCAACAGTGTTAATCACTGTGCTACCGTAGATTGGCCAAGCTTAATTACTCCTTAATGTCCAGGGATGTGCAGGTTAGGTTCTTGGTTATGGGGGATAAGGCGGATGGATGAGAGAATGTAAATGGGTAGAGCGCTCATTCAAAGGGTTGGTGCAGACTCAATGGGCCGAATGGCCTCCTTCTGCACTGTTCGGGTACACAGAGGGAGAATCCAGAATGTCCAACTCTCCTAACAGCATGTCTTTTGGGATGTGTTGAAGGAGGTGATTGTTTTGGGAGGTATTTGTTTCCCTACGTTCAGAATGAAGCCAACCATCAATCTACATTAGCCTTTGAGTCCCAACGTCTTATTGTTGAAGCAGAGCATGAAAAGAAGAGAAAGACGTTCTGCTTTTCAGTTCTCACTACCTCTTGGGCTATTCTCCTCCATGTGTCCAAAGATCTACGACTGTGTCCAGTCACATGAAGAACCTGTCAAATCTCTCAACCTACCCTGAGTAAACATCATCCTCGAATAGAGGGACTGCTGATGACATGGAGGGGCAAAGTGTAGCAGGGAGTATGAGCGTTCATCCTGGACCAGGGAGCAGGAGGAGAGAATGTTGTGAATTTCTATCCTGGACTGCCAGTGATTAATTTTGGAAAATCCTTTTACAGGAGGTTAGAAAGGGAGGATTTACACAAAGCAAACTCAAACCAAGAATAGGTTTACTTTTTTCCTGAATTTCTTGTTTGGACTGACAAAGATGGCTTTTGTAACTTTCATTTTCAGGGTATTAGAAAAGGATTTGCAGGCAGGAAACACAAGCGAATCCTGACATCGAACTCCTGCAGCATCACTCAATTCATCAGGACCTGGATATTATTGCACTTTCAGTGTAAGCATTGAGTTCCAAGTCATTACCACTCACTGTAAAATTTCTGCCTCATATCACCCTGTAGATCTTGCTCCAAATCTTAAATCTGTGTCCTGAAATCCTTTTGCAATCAGCTGGAAGGAGCAACGTTTCTTTAACTACTTTACCGAGATCAATCAGAAACTTGTACCTAAATCAATCTCCTTTCTTCAAAGGAGAACAACCGCAGTTTCTCCAACCTAACATTTCAACTAAAATCCCTCATTCCTGGAACTATTCTGTTAAGTCTCCCCGCACTCTCTCAAGGACCGTCACATCCTCCATAATATATGGTTTGCACAGATCCAGATGTTCTGACTTCCTGTCTGTGATGTCATCACGCACCAACACTTGAACGGTGACATCACCCCCCGTTCCCCGATATTTCCTCAACTAGGAACCTTTTCCTCCGACTCCAGAGTTGCTGATATCTATCCAGCTGCAGGCTACAGTGGGACATTTAATATTGAAAACAATGCAACTGCTTCACAGCTCAGTATTTCTGAGCATTTATCAACAATTTTGAGCTTTTAGTGCTCTGCTGTGTTACCTGTGAGGGGTTCCATGTCTCTGGAGCTGGTGTGACTCTCAAAAAACAATGCAAAACGCCCGTGGAGGGTGAGGGCTACCAGCTTTCGACATATAAAATCCCTTCTTTATCTCTCTCGCTTGCTCTCCATCCCTCAGAAAACTCAACCATGATTCACTTCAAAATCTGACAGTCACTCAGTTCATGAGGACCTAAATGTAAGTGTTTCTGTTTGACCTGTGGTTAAAGATTTAAACATCTGTGCAGCTGAAAATAGGATAGAGCAAGATTTGCAAACAAGGATGGGAATGTTCCATTGAGATACTGCTTAACCAGGGCCCAATGTAGGTCAATGAGCACAGGGGTGATGGGTAAGTGAGTGGGACTCAACTTTGGCAGATTCCCTTCCCTGAAGGACATTCGTGAACCAGTTGGGTTTTTACAACAATCCAGCAGTTTTCGTGGTCACTTTTTCTTAGTGCCGGCCCCACAAATGACCAGATTCATTCAGCTCAATTTCACAATCTGCCTTTGTGTTTTTGTGGTTTCTCTCTCACTCCCTTTATTCTGTTTCAAATCAGTTTCACAGGGTGTTAGAAGAGGAGGATTTGCAGTCAGGAAACTTAAATCGAAAATGATATCAGAATCTGATGGAGACGGCCAATTTATTGTAACCTGAACATCATCGTAATTTGAACATGGAAGAAAAAAGCACCGATCACAGTGGGGGGAAACTGTTCACGTGTTGTGTGTGTGGACAAGATTTCAGCCAATCATCTGGCTTTTCGGAACATAATTGCAGTCAGGACAGGGAGATGCCGTGGAAATGTGGGGACTGTGAGAAGGGATTCAATTACCCATCCCAGCTAGAAACTCATCGACGCAGCCACACTGGGGAGAGGCCATTCACCTGCTCTCAGTGTGGGAAGGGATTTGCTCACTCATACACCCTGCGGACACACGAGCGAGTTCACACTCTGGAGAGGCCATTCACCTGCTCTCAGTGTGGGTTGGAATTCAATCGGTCATCCAACCTAGCATTACACCAACGGGTTCACACTGGGGAGAAGCCGTTCATCTGCTCCCAGTGTGGGAAGAGATTTGCTCACTCATACACCCTGCGGACACACGAGCGAGTTCACACTCTGGAGAGGCCATTCACCTGCTCCCAGTGTGGGAAGGGATTCACTCATTCAGCCAATCTGCTGAGACACTAACGAGTCCACACTGGGGAGAGACCGTTCACCTGCTCCCAGTGTGGGAAGGGATTCACTCAATCATCCCACCTACTTGCACATCGGTATATTCACACTGGGGAGAGGCCATTCACCTGCTCCCTGTGTGGGAAGGGATTCAGTCAGTCATCCAACCTGCTGAAACACCAGCGAATTCATAAGTAACTGTTGTGATTGGAATTTGCTGGTGATCATATTCAGGACTGAACCATGTCCATCTGAGTCTGTTTCTGCTTAATTAAAAAATAACTCCAGCTCAGTTATAGGTGTTAATATAGTTGGTCTTTGAAAGAGAGGATTTGCAGTTAGGAAACACAAACCAAACATCATATCAGCATCTAACACTTACCGAATTTATCGGAAACTGAATCAGATTTTGAACATAGCAGGAAAAAGCACCGTTCACAGTGGAGAGGAACCGCACGTGTCCTGTGTGTGGACAAGGCTTCAGCCAATCATCTGGCCTGCCAGTATATAAATGCAGTCACACTGGGAGAAACCATGGAAATGTCGAGACTGTGGGAAGGGATTTGATTACCCATCCAAGTTGAAAATCCATCAGTGCACTCACACTGGGAGAGACCGTTCATCTGCTCCCAGTGTGGGAAAGGGCTGACACACTCACACCACTTGCAGCCACACCAACATTTCCCGCTGGAGAGAGGCTGTTCACCTGCTTCCACTGTGAGAAGGGATTTGCACATTCCTCCAATCTGCTGAGACATCAGTGAGTTCACACTGGGGAGAGACCATTTAAACATCCACACTGTGAGGAGTTTTAAAACAATTCTGGGGAACTGATGTCCTATCAACATGTACACGCTGTAGAACGGGTTCAGACTATCTTCTCGCCTCACTAGAGCTGCGAGTTCACACAGGGGAGAAGCCGTTCACCTGCTCCGAGTGTAGGAGTGGATTCACTCAGTTATCCAAACTGCTGATGCACCAACAAGTTCAGGGATTGGATTTTTATGGTAATCACATCCTGGACTGAAACATGTTAATTGGGGTCAATTGCTGCTGATGTTCATGAACTCCAACCCAGTTAGAAGCAATTAAATTCTGAATAAAAATCAAGTCAAACTAGTTTGTGTGAATTATAGTGCATTGAGTCTTTAATATCGCTGAAACAAGTTAGTTCCTTTTGAAGGGCTCTCCTCTCCGTCTCCTCCATCCTCACTTCCAACAACAAGCGTGAGGAGCTCGTGGAGTTTGTCACTAAGATTGAGACAATCTGATCATCTGTCGCTGCTATTCCCTCCTTCCACTCGTCCACCGGGCCAAACTGCTCGGAAGTCCATTTTTATCCAAGGTCTTTGACTCCATCATCTTTGCAAGTGGACTTGTAATAGTTTTGATAAAGAAAGAAATTACAGGAAGTTTTAATGTCAGAATAAAGGACAAAAAAGTGTCCAGTTCAGGTTCAAAGATGGGTAATATTAGCATTGAAACATTAACTCTGTTTCTCTCACCACAGATGCTGCCTGACCTGCTGAGATTTTCCAGAACTTTCTGTTTTGATTTCAGTAAGCTTTTAAAATAGCTTAATACTCAGGTCAATCATTTTATCCACGAGGGTTCGAGAGCCTCAGAAGCATCCAACTGCACCATTAAACTCTCAGATTACTACAGCAGATATTCATTGTTCTGGCTCAGCCAGCCTGACTGTGGAATTAATTGGATGGATGTTTCAAAGAGCCACCTCTGGTATATTAGACCGAATGGTTTCAATCTGTGCTGTATCATTCTATAAAACAATGAATATTCCACAGGAATAGGCTCGGGCAGCACGGTGGCGCAATGGTTAGCACTGCTGCCTCATGGCACCGAGGTCCCAGGTTTGATCCCGGCTCTGGGTCACTGTCCATGTGGAGTTTGAACATTCTCCCCATGTTTGCATGGATCTTACCCCCACAACCTAAAGATGTGCCAGGTAGGTGGATTGACCATGGTAAATTGCCCCTTAATTGGAAAAATGAATTGGGTACTCTAAATTCATAAAAAAGGAATAGAAGTCGGCCATTCATTTGATTTATTGTCACATGCACTGAAGTACAGTGACAAGTATTTTTCTGCGGCCAATTATTTGTGTTAAATACTGTGTGTTAAGTCTTTTTAATATCTCTAACCTAAGTTCCCCCTCTGCCCTGTTCCTCCACCTTCACCCCTGTGGCTTCTCCTGTGGCTTCTTTGTCATTCAGATTGGGCAGGGTTTTCTGGTTCTCCTGTGGCTTCTTTCTCATTCAGATTGGGCAGGGTTTTTTGGTTCTCCTGTGGCTTCCCATTGGCCACAGGTGGGATCTTCCAGTCCTGTCAAAGTCTACGGCCTTTTGCATGGTTCATCCGTCCTGCCGCATGGGAGGCTGCCGCAAGGCGGTTGGTGAGTCTGGAAGATCCAACCAGCGGTAAGGGCTGGAAAATTCCACCCACTGAAACAATCGGATTCTGTTGATTCTAATAATCTTTATGACTGTCACAAGCAAGCTTACATTAACACTGCAATGAAGTTACTGTGAAAATCCCTGTAAAAATCCTTCACTAAACCACTCAGTAAAATTGCCTATGAAGTCCTTTCTTGCCCAAGTTCTGAACTCACATCTTTCTCCTCTTTTCCTGCTGTCTCCCATCATGCTCTCTCAGAGCTCATCTTGTTTGTGAAACTCACCCATTGCTCCTTTGACCTGATTCTCACTAACCTGCCGAACAGCCACTTCCACAATCTCCATGTTTCCATGATATCTCCATGGAGTCAGTGTCTTCGTGCCTCTCCTCTTTAGACAATCAGTTGAAGCTCGGCCACACACACAACACATGGATGGTTTCTCCTGGCAGTGAATGGTGTGATCTTTCCTTCAGGCTGTGTAACAGGTTAAAGCTCTTTCCACAGTCAGTTCACTGGAACACTCTCTCTCGGGTGTGTGTCTGTCTCAGTGATTTTCCAGTCACACTGATGTTTGAATATTTTCCCACAAAGGAAACTTTTTCATTCCACATTCATAGTCTGAGGATATTCAGATCCTGATTAACCGAATGACACTGTTGGAGCTTGATGTGATATTTGATTTGTGTTTCCAGTCTGAAAGTCCTCTCCTAATGCCCTGTAACTGAAATTCAGAACAGACAATTCCAGTTTCTGGGCAACATTTTTCCTCCATACGGACAGTGACCCAGTCGAAGTAAACGATGAATTCAGCAGGTATTTCTTCATCGTCTATCAAATCTTCATAAGCCTCTTCGACATCTTCAACGGGGAGGAAAGCTAACTCTGAAAAACATCGAATTTTAAGACAGAATTCAGAGTCTGTGTTGTATTTTTCTTTGAGGCCTAAATCGGTAATTTTTCGAAACACAGATTGGCTCAAATGAAACAAACATGCCACGACAGATGCATTAAGGAATGATGAATTAATTGCCTTGTGAACTGCAGCTTCGAAATCTGCCATGATATCAATCGGATCTGCATCAGGTTGCATAATTTTCAATTGGTCAAAGAATAATTCGTATGTCTGCTTCCTTTTATTCGGCAGTAATGCAAAGACCCGTGGTAGACTGCTACCTTTAACTTGTACATGAATGCAGAACAGTTGAAACCACTGTTGTGGCACAATCTTGAATGTTCCATCACATGCCCAATGACGATATGATGCAAAATCCTGAAGAGCACTTTCTGATGCGAATACTAGTAAGCGCTGTTGATCCTCGACGCCCGAATCGAACCTCAGAAACTGCTCGTCATTGTCAAGCTTGCAATATTTGTCAGGTATTTCAAAACCGTGTCTAGCCGCTGGATTAGCGGGAAATCCAGAATTTTTTTGTCGGCACCTTTGAATAGTCCTTGAGACGACGGGCAACCTTGGGAGCAGGTTTTTTCTCTTTTTTTTAAAATAATTTTTATTGAGAAATTTTGATTTTATACAACATTGACGCACCTTAGTAAAATACCGAAAATAACAATAATATTAACAATCATATACATTCGCCCCATCCCCATGAACAACCCAGCATTTTAACAACAACGCAAATTAACACACTATAAAGTTACAGAATAAACACTACAATAATGCACCCCCACCCCCCCCCCCCCCCCCCCCCCCGGGTTGCTGCTGCTATTGACCCAGTTACCTATCTCTGAGCCAGGAAGTCCAGAAAAGGCTGCCATCGTTTATAGAACCCTTGTATTGATCCTCTCAGGGCAAATTTGACCTTTTCCAATTTTATAAATCCCGCCATGTCACTGATCCAGGTCTCCACACTTGGGGGCCTTGCATCCTTCCATTGTAACAGAATCCTTCGACGGGCTACTAGGGACGCAAAGGCCAGGACACCGGCCTCTTTCGCCTCCTGCACTCCCGGCTCTACCGCAACTCCAAAAATCGCGAGTCCCCACCCTGGTTTGACCCTGGATCCAACCACCCTCGACACCGTCCCCGCCACCCCCTTCCAGAATTCTTCCAGTGCTGGGCATGCCCAGAACATTTGGGCATGGTTCGCAGGACTCCCCGAACATCTGGTGCACCTGTCCTCACCCCCGAAGAACCTACTCATCCTAGTCCCGGACATGTGGGCCCGGTGCAGCACCTTAAATTGGATGAGACTAAGCCTCGCACATGAGGAGGAAGAGTTGACTCTCTCCAAGGCCTCCGCCCAAGTCCCGTCCTCCATCTGCTCCCCGAGTTCCTCCTCCCATTTAGCCTTCAGCTCCTCCATTGACGACTCCTCCACCTCCTGCATTACCTTATAGATGACCGACACCTTCCCCTCTCCTACCCACACCCCCGAAAGCATTCTGTCCATCGTCCCCTGCGAGGGCAGCAAAGGGAATCCCTCTACCTGTCGCCTAGCAAACGCCTTTACCTGCAGGTATCTGAACATGTTCCCCTGGGGGAGGCCAAATTTATCTTCCAGTTCCCCCAGGCCCTCAAACCACCCGCCAATAAATAGGTCCCTCAATTTGCTGATGCCCGCCCTTTGCCACCCCCTAAATCCCCCATCCGTGTTCCCCGGGATGAACCGATGGTTACAACCCAGTGGAGCCTCCATCGAGCCCCCTGTTTCCCCCCAAAGCCGTCTCCACTGTCCCCAGATTCTTAGGGTCGCCGCCACCACCTGGCTCGTGGTAAACCTCTTAGGGGAGAGCGGCAACGGTGCCGTTACCATGGCACCCAGGCTCGTACCTCTACATGACGCCATCTCCATTCTTTTCCACGCCGCCCCTCCCCCCTCCATCACCCATTTACGCACCATTGACACATTGGCTGCCCAATAGTACCCCAGAAGGTTGGGCAGCGCCAGCCCACCTCTATCCCTTCCTCGCTCCAGGAACACCATCCTCACTCTCGGAGTCCCATGTGCCCACACAAAGCTCAGAATACTGCTAGTCACTCTCCTAAAGAAGGCCCTGGGGATAAATATGGGCAGGCACTGAAAAAGGAACAAGAACCTCGGAATTTTGACGGACTGCACCCTCCCCGCCAACGACAATGGCAGCATGTCCCACCTCCTGAACTCCTCCTCCATCTGATCTACCAGTCTGGTAAAGTTATGCTTGTGGAGAGTCCCCCAGTCCCTGGCAACTTGCACCCCCAGGTACCTAAAGCTCTCCCCTGCCCGCCTAAGCGGGAGCCTACCAATTCCTTCCTCCTGGTCTCCAGGGTGCACCACAAACACCTCGCTCTTGCCTAAGTTTAATTTATACCCTGAGAAGGTCCCAAACTCGGCTAGTAACTCCATCACTCCAGGCATCCCTCCCACCGGGTCCGCCACATACAGTAACAGGTCGTCGGCAGACAACGACACCCTATGTTCCTCTCCACCTCGCACCAAGCCTCTCCACCTCTCTGAATCTCTCAATGTCATCGCCAGCGGCTCGATTGCCAGTGCAAACAACAAGGGGGACAGGGGGCAACCCTGCCTGGTCCCTCGGTAAAGCCGGAAGTACTCCGACCTCCTCTTATTCGTGGCCACGCACGCCATCGGGGCCTCATATAGCAGCCTTACCCATCTAATGAACCCTTCACCAAATCCAAACCTCCCCAACACCTCCCATAGGTACCCCCACTCCATTCTATCGAAGGCCTTCTCCGCATCCAGCGCCACCACTATCTCTGCCTCCCCCTCAATCGCCGGCATCATAATGACATTCAGCAATCTCCGCACATTCGTGTTCAGCTGCCTTCCCTTCACAAAACCTATCTGGTCCTCGTGCACAACCCCTGGCACACAGTCCTCTATCCTGGTGGCCAGGATTTTTGCCAGCACCTTAGCATCCACGTTGAGGAGAGATATGGGCCTGTATGAACCACACTGCTGGGGGTCCTTGTCCTTCTTTAAAATTAACGAGATCAGCGCCCGTGACATCGTCGGGGGCAAAGTCCCCCCTCCCACGCTTCATTGAGTGTTCGCACCAGCAAGGGGCCCACTAGATCCACAAACTTTTTATAAAATTCCACCGGGAACCCATCCGGCCCCGGTGTCTTCCCTGACTGCATCTGCCCGATCCCCTTAACTAGCTCCTCCAGCTCAATCGGCGCACCCAACCCCTCCACCTTCTCCTCCTGCACCTTCGGGAAAGAAAGCCCGTCAAGGAACCTCTCCATTCCCCTCCTCTCCCCCGTTGGCTCCGACCGGTACAGTTCCCCGTAAAAGTCCTTGAAGACCTCATTCACCTCTACCCCCTTCCGCACCACATTCCCACTCTTACCTCTCACTCCAGCAATCTCCTTAGCCGCATCCCGCTTACGCAGCTGATGAGCCAGCATCCTACTCGCCTTTTCACCATGTTCGTACACTGCCCCTTGTGCCTTCCTCCACTGTGCCTCCGCCTTTCTAGTGGTCAGCAAATCAAATTTAGCCTGCAGGCTGCGCCTCTCCCCCAACAGTCCCTCCTCTGGTGCCTCTGCATACCTCCTGTCCACCTCCAGCATCTTTCCCACCAGTCTATCCCTCTCACTCCTCTCGCTCCTCTCCCTGTGTGCCCGGATGGATATCAGCTCCCCACGAATTACTGCCTTCAGGGCTTCCCAGACCATCCCCACCTGAACCTCCCCCGTATCATTCACCTCGAGGTACCCCTCAATACTTGCCCGGACCCTCCTACACACCTCCTCCTCCGCCAACAACCCCACATCCAACCGCCACAACGGACGTTGGTCTCGCACCTCCCCCATCTCCAACTCTATCCAATGCGGAGCGTGGTCGGAGATTGCAATGGCCGAATACTCTGCCTCCTCCACTCTCGGAATCAGTCCCCTACTCACCACGAAGAAATCTATCCGAGAGTAGACCCTATGTACGTGGGAGAAGAAAGAGTACTCGCGTGCCCTCGGCCTCACAAATCTCCATGGATCCACTCCACCCATCTGATCCACAAACCCTCTCAGTACCTTGGCCGCCGCCGGCCTCCTACCCGCCCTAGAGCTGGACCGATCCAGTGAAGGATCCAACACCGTATTAAAGTCCCCCCCTATGATCAGACCTCCCGCCTCCAGATCCGGGATCCGTCCCAACATACGCCTCATAAAGCCCGCATCGTCCCAATTTGGGGCATACACACTAGCCAGTACCACCTTCTCTCCTTGTAGCCTGCCCCGAACCATCACATACCTACCCCCCTTATCCGCCACCACCTCCGATGCCTCAAACAACACATTTTTCCCCACCAGAATCGCCACTCCCCGGTTCCTCACATCCAACCCCGAGTGGAAAACCTGCCCCACCCATCCCTTCCTCAGGCGGACCTGGTCCGCCACCCTCAGGTGGGTCTCCTGAAGCATTGCCACATCTGCCTTTAGCCCCTTCAGATGAGCCAGTACCCTCGACCGCTTCACCGGCCCATTCAACCCTTTCACATTCCAGGTGACCAACCGGATCAGAGGGCGTCCCGCCCCCCTCCCCCGTCGGCTAGCCATAGCCCGTCGACTGCCCGCCCCAGGCCAGCACCCCCTGCTCGACCCCGTCCCCATAGCGACAACCCCTCACCTCTGTCCCCCCAGCCCCCACCAGCTCCTTCTTGACCCTACCAGCAGCAACCCGGTATTCCCCTTTCCCCCCCTCCCTTCCCCCCCAGGCTAGGAACCCTCCCAGCCGCGAACCGTCCTCCATTGTACTTCCGTGGGTCAGCTAACTTCTGCTGACCCCGGAAACTCCCGCCAATAGCCCGACCCTTCCCGAAGTGGGATCATCCCCCAATCTATCCCTCCTCCAGGCACCGCTCCAGCGCGGAGAAGAACCAGTTAAGGCCCCGCCTCCCCCGTCACCGTCTCCACCCCCCCAGCCCCGCAGCACGGGAAACCAGAGGAAAGCCTGCGCTTTCGCACTGCCCCACCACACCCTTCTGACGCAGCTCCCAAATATCAGCCCCACTCCATACCCCCACTCCGACATAGAATACAACATACCCCCCCGACCCTCCCCTCAAGATACACAGCCCAAACAATGCCCCACAGCACAAAAACAAAAACATAGCAGAACAACCCCTCCGTAAATAACCATATCAAAA
The DNA here is from genome assembly GCF_902713615.1 of Scyliorhinus canicula. NCBI lineage: Eukaryota > Metazoa > Chordata > Chondrichthyes > Carcharhiniformes > Scyliorhinidae > Scyliorhinus > Scyliorhinus canicula. The sequence continues at coordinate 36,270 of NW_024055425.1, forward strand.
TTGCAAAAGTACTAAAACAAGAAGAAAACAACAGAAGAAAAAGAGAACACAGCAACAGCAGTATCCAGCACTAATATATTACAGCCGACCTTGCAACCCCCAACCCCTAGTTCAAATCCAGTTTCTCCGTCCGCACGAAGGCCCACGCCTCCTCCGGGGAAACTAAATAATGGTGCCGGTCCAAATAAGTTACCCACAGGCGCGCGGGCTGCAATATTCCGAACTTTATCTTTTTTCTATAAAGCACCTCTTTCGTCCGATTAAATCCGGACCGTCGCTTAGCCACCTCCGCACTCCAATCCTGGTAGATCCGTACTACCCCATTCTCCCACTTGCTGCTCTTCACCTTCTTGGCCCAGCGCAGCACGCACTCCCGATCACTGAACCGGTGGAACCTCACCAGCACCGCACGCGGGGGTTCATCTTCCTTGGGCCTCCTGGCCAGCACCCTGTGCGCTCCCTCCAGCTCCAAGGGCAGATGGAGAGACCCGGCCCCCACTAGCGAATTCAGCATTACAGCCACATAGGTTGTCAGGTCTGATCCCTCTAGCCCCTCTGCAAGGCCCAAGATCCGCAGGTTTTTCCGCCTCATGCAATGATCCAGCTCCTCGAAGCGTTCCTGCCACTTCTTGTGGAGTGCTTCATGCCCCTCCACCTTACTCACGAGGACCACGGCCTCCTCCTCTCGTTCAATGGCCTGCGTCTGCAACTTCTTGATGGCAGCACCCTGGGTGGACTGAATCTCTGACAGCCTTCTGTTCGTTTCCTGCAGAGAGCTCAGTACTTCATCCTTGAATTCTTTAAAGCAGCGCAGGAGATCAGTTTGTTGCTCCTGGGCCCAGAGCCTCCACTCCTCTGGAGCTCTGTCGGCGGCTATCTTGGATCCCTTCCCCCGTTTTTTCTGAGGAGCTGCTGCTGTTTTTTCCCCCTTTCCACTCCGAGTTCGAGTCATGGACTGCAGGGAAAGTCGTTCAGCACACCTTCCCCCACCGGGAGACGTCGAAAAATTTCCGTTTTGGGGAGCAGGTATTTTCTGATAGCTGCGTAAACTTGGCCACTAGTATGCTACGCGAACTTGCTGCTATGTTTTCCACTGCTTCATGTTTTATTTCTGCAACTGCTTTTCTAGCATTTAACGAATTGACATCAGCTGGATGAAGGTGCTCATTAGAGAAATAAATAATTTTAGGCTCATTGTTTTCCGTGACCGTGTGAATCCACACTGAACATAGCCTTCTTTTCTCACATCTCCAGTATTCTTTTCCTAGGTTTGCACTGCTCGAATGAAAATCGTAGATATAGTTATTTCCATCAGCCACCTTCCGTTTACTCTTCGTTGACACAATGAACTTTGCCATTTCGGGATGGGCGAATTCGGGATTAGGAAAGAGACAGATAATATCTATCCTTTAACGAGGCTCGTTAAAGGGGCGAGAACGATAATAACTATCCTTTAACGAGGCTCGTTAAAGGAAAGAGGCCGGTAATAAAGATCCTTTATTGTATATTATGTGCATTAGAGAAGATTTCCATGTACAAAAGTTAAAGTGGAGTGGAGTGCTACGAAGCAAGTTACTAAAAGTCAAGTTCCAAAAAGTCTTTGACAAAAAAAATCGTCCAGCAAAAACACGTAAAAAGTCACAAAAAATCTTTGACGAAAAAAATCACCGGACAAAATGACGTTGGACCAAAAGACGGACGGACAAAAAGACGTTGGAAGAAAAGACGTGGACGAAGTGTCGGACGAAATGACGTCGGACGAAAAGACATAGCACCAACCCACCAGAGTCATATTATCCGCAAACTTATAGATCGAATTGGAGTTAAATTTTGCCACACAGTGTGTGTGTATAGGGAGTACAGTAGAGGACTGAGCACACATCCTTGTGGGGCCTTGGTATTGAGGACTATTGTGGAGGAGGTGCTGTTACCTATCCTGACAGATTGCAGTGTGTTGGTGAGCGAGTCAAGGATCCAGCTGCACAGGGAGGGGTCAAGTCCAAGATTGCAGAATTTGGTTATTAGTCTTAGCAGTGATAATGGTGTTGAAGGCGGAGCTGTAGTCTATGAACACGTCTGATGTAGGTGTCCTTGTTGTCGAGGTGTTTGAGTGTTGATTGTAGGGCCAAAGAGATAGCATCTGCTGTGGACCGATTGCGGTGATAGGGGAGCTGCAATGCATCGAGACTGTCTGGGAGGCTGGCATTGATCCGTCCCATGATTCGCCATTTGAAACATTTCATGATTTCAGATGTCAGAGCCACTGGTCAGTAGTCGTTGAGGCAGACTACCTTATTAAGGAACAGACTAGAGAACAGGGTGTTTTAGATCTAGTATTATGTAATGATAAAGGGTTAATTGATAATCTTGCCATAAAAAACCTTCAGAGATGTGTGACCAGATGATGATAGACTTACATTGTGCTTGAATGTGAGATATTTCAATCTGCAGCCAGGGTATTAAATTTGAACAAAATAAATTATGAACGTATAAAGGACAAATCAGCTGTGGTGAATTGGGGAAATACATTAAAATAGGTGTGACTGTACACAGGCGATTGATAGAATGGACATAATTATTACATTATTTATATTCCTTCAATACACAAGAACCCAAAAAGGTCAGTCACCTGTGGCAACCAGAGGAAGTTCAGGGTTTAGTCACCAATTTGCCCCCAGAACGAGAAATGGAAAGGGGGAAACACTGATTTCCTCCCAGATGTTGGTGAGAGGAGGCAATTTCATTGTTCAACTTCCGTATTGTGCCGTCACAATGGATGTCTGAATCAGCCAATAGGAATCACCCTGCTCCATGGTGACGTCTCCAGGTTCCAATGCGCAGGCTTGGCCCCTCCCCCAGCCACCTCAGACACATTTTCCAGTGTTTAACCCACAGTTTCCAGGCAACCGGCTGCTGGCTCCAGCCAGAGCGAGAAACCGCTCCGGTGATGGCACCCTCCCCCGTGACCCGTGACTGCGCATGTCCAAGGGAGAGGGTAAGCTGCGCATGTGCGGGTTATCCCCTGAGCTGCATGCTGAGATATTGACCAATGGGAAGTGTTGGAGGACCGGAAGGACTTTGGTCCTCCAGTCAATCAGCGCGGGCTTTGTGTAAATGAAAATTGAGCTGGACAGATTGATACGTCCTTCTGTGAGCAACATCTGTGAGTAAATCACTTTTCTCCCGCTTTCTATTTGTTTTCTCATTCTGGGCTTCAATTGTTGACTTGCAGGAATTGAAGGGAAAGGAATGACGCTGTCAGGACTCTCAGAAAGAGCACCCTCCCTCGGCCCATGCCCGCTCCCCTGTAACCCCACCTAACCTTTTGGACGTTGTAAGGATCCTCTTCTTGATCCCTGTCTGCCCTTGTTTTCCCTTTTAATTTCTGTTGTTTTTCTATTTGGGACAGTGTGGTGGCACAGTGGTTAGCAGTGCTGCCTCACAGCACCAGGGACCTAAGGTTCAATTCTGGCCTCTTTGTGGAGTCCACAGATATGCAGGTTAGGTAATAATCTTTAGTGTTACAAATAAACTGACATTAACACTGCAATGAAGTTACTATGAAAATCCCCTAGTCGCCACACTCCGGTGCCTGTTCGGGTGCACAGAGGGAGAATTCAGAATGTCCAAATTACCTAACAAGCTCACCTTTTGGGACTTGTGGGAGGAACCCAGAGTACCCGGAGGAAACCCACGCAGACATGGGGAGAAGGTGCAGACTCTGCTTGGACAGTGACCCAAGGCGGGAATCGAACCTGGGGCCCTGGAGCTGTGAAGCAACAGTGCTACCCGCTGTGCCACTGTAGATTGGCCACGCTAAATTGCCCCTTAATGTCCAGGGATATGCAGGTTCGGTTCTCGGTTATGGGAATAAGGCGGGCAGGAGTGAATGTAAATGGGTAGAGTGCTCATTCGAAGGGTTGGTGCAGACTCATAGGACATAGAACAGTACAGCACAGAACAGGCCCTTCGGCCCTCGATGTTGTGCCGAACAATGATCACCCTACTCAAACCCACTTATCCACCCTATACCCGTATCCCAACAACCACCACCCCCCCCCCCCCCCCCCTTAACCTTACTTTTTAGGACACTACGGGCAATTTAGCATGGCCAATCCACCTAACCCGCACATCTTTGGACTGTGGGAGGAAACCGGAGCACCCGGAGGAAACCCACGCACACACGGGGAGGACGTGCAGACTCCGCACGGACAGTGACCCAGCCGGGAACCGAACCTGGGACCCTGGAGCTGTGAAGCATTTATGCTAACCACCATGCTACCGTGCTGCCCCTTATGGGCCACTCGTGGGCCAAATGGTCTCCTTCTGTACCTTAAGAATTCTATGATGATTTTATGATTCTATTTCATTATTTGTATATGGACAAAAATGTGCTAATATCTTTAAGATGGGCTTCACCTTTAAGTTTAAAACCGGGATCTCCAGTTGGATATGCTATTTGGCCTGACATCAATGATGGCACATCTTGATGGACTTGGCTGTCGGCCAATGGACTGGTTCAGATTGCCGGGCCTTATCAATGGGTTGTGTTGATTGGCCAGGTTTTTCTCTAGAATAGTCCATCGTCTGTGAGACTGTGTTTTCTGTTTTTTTAGTTTTGTTTTGAAAACGGAGCTGAAGGAGTCTCTTTGAGTTTCTCTCTCCCTGAAAGGGTAAAACTCTCTCAAACCTGGCGCTCACTCCAGGGAAATGGATCCAGCTAACTTTCCCTTTCTAACCAGCCTGTGGGTGTTTAATGCCTGAAGACAGAGCTGGAGGGAACTCTTTGGGCTTCTCTCCCTGAAAGGATACCAGACCTCTCTAATATCTCATAGAAGATGCTTCTCTGATACTCCATTTTCCTCAGTAAAGCTAGGGGACATTCTGGTGAGTCTGGAAAGCAGTGAAGTTTAAATCACAAGTTGAAGCTGGGGAGTTGAAGCTGAGGAGAAAGTGAGACCAAGAGCTTAAGAATTACACAGGACTGAGGCTGTTCGTTTTGAGTGAAGGCCCTGGGTTAACGCAAGTTAAAGTGATTTCCCCACAGGGAACCCTATAGCTGGGAGTTCTGGCTGAATGCTACTACCAAAGGATCCTCATTAGCGATCCAACCAGCGGTTACAATCACCCCTCGGCGTGGGAGGACAGCCTGCTGCTGCAACAACTTCAGCATCTGAAGCAAGCACACCCATCTTCCATTTCATATTAATCCTCTTTTTATTTTTACCCCTTCTCTTCCCTTTGTGTGTCTCCGTCTTGTGTGTGTGTCGGTGGAGGGTCAGATGGTGAAAGGGGGGGACTGGTAGATTATCTGGCTATTATTCTATTATTATTGCTTGAATTATTTCTAAGTGGGGCAGCACGGTAGCATTGTGGATAGCACAATCGCTTCACAGCTCCAGGGTCCCAGGTTCAATTCCGGCTTGGGTCACTGTCTGTGCGGAGTCTGCACATCCTCCCCGTGTGTGCGTGGGTTTCCTCCAGGTGCTCCAGTTTCCTCCCACAGTCCAAAGATGTGCAGGTTAGGTGGATTGGCCATGATAAATTGCCCTTAGTGTCCAAAATTACCCTTAGTGTTGGGTGGGGTTACTGGGTTATGGGGCTAGGGTGGAGGTGTTAACCTTGGGTAGGGTGCTCTTTCCAGGAGCTGGTGCAGACTCGATGGGCCGAATGGCCTCCTGCACTGTAAATTCTATGTTTAAAAAAAACAGTTGTTGTGTTTCACTTACAAATCTGATGCTTGTAAGTTATTGGAGCAGTTTAGGGCCAAAGATCTTGAATACTTTCTACAAATTGTTAGTTAATTCACTCGTGTTGAGACTCTGGCTCTGTGGGGCTGGAATTGACCGCACATTAACCCAGGGTGATGTAACAACACCAAGAGGCAATTTAACATGGAAAATCCACCTAACCTGCACATCTTTGGACTGTAGGAGGAAACCCACACAGACAGAGGAGAACATATAAACTCCACAAAGCAAGGACCTGAAGGTCAGAATCGAACCTGGGTCCCTCGTGCTGTGAAGTAGCAGTGCTAACCACTTTGCCACAGTGCAATCCTCAAGGAGGCCATTTGGCCTATCGATCTCCTTGAGGGCAACACAGTGGTGTACTGCTGCCTCACAGCAGCCGGAACCCGGGTTCAATTCCATCCTTGGGCCAGGGACATGCAGCTGTCTGGCAGCCTACATGAAGATTGTGAGGTCTCTGTGTCCAGGATAGGAAGCAGTGAGCATAGATTTGTCAATCAACCTTAACCAAAACCTTCAGTAGAATTTGGAGGGTGACTATCAGCTACAGTAGAGTGAGAATGGAGGGAGAATGTGTTGGATGAATATTTATAGCTTTTCAGTAAATGAGAGAGGAAACAAATTTCACATCAACTAAAATTGTCTATTCTGAATTTCTATCTTGTAATGATACTTGTAAATTCCTTTCACAGGATAATGGAAGGAGAGGATTGACGGAGAAAAATCTCAAACCAAATGCAAGTTGAGATATGACCGAGTCACTCAGTTCATAGCGACATGAATATCATCGGCTTTTGAATCTAGAAGGAGATATGTTTGCCTGTTCCACCTGCTTCAAAAGATTTTAAAAAATCAGTGTGACTGCCAAAGCACCGGGATACACAGACACACAATTTAGCAGGTTCCATTGTACAAACTGTGGAAAGAGCTTTAAACACTGACACAGTCGGAAAAAGACATTGCGCCACTCACAAAGCGGAGAGGGATCGTACTGTGTTCTCTGTGTTTGTGGACGAATCATCTTTCAACTTGGACAGAGGCAGTGACATCTGGATCATGGCGAAACCGTGGAAATGTGGAGAATGTGAGAGGGGATTTATTTGCCCATCCCAGCTGGAAATCCATCGGCGTCGCCATACCGGGGAGAAGCCATTCACCTGCCCTGATTGTGGGCAGGCATTCACTGAATCATCTACGCTGCGGAGACATCTCCGTGTTCACACCGGGGAGAGGCCGTTCACCTGCTCCGATTGTGGGAAGAGATTCGCTGATTCGTCTACCCTGCTGAAACATGAGCGTGTTCACACTGGGGAGAGGCCGTTCCTCTGCTCAGTGTGTGAAAAGGGATTTAATCAGTCATCCGCCCTGCGGAAACACCAGCGAATTCACACCGGGGAGAGGCCATTCACCTGCTCTCAGTGTGAAAAGGGATTCAGTGATTCATCCAACCTGCAAAAGCACCAGCGAATTCACACTGGGGAAAGACCGTTCACCTGCTCTGACTGTGGGAAGGGATTCAGTCGTTCGTCCACCCTGCTGTCACACCAGCGACTTCACACCGGAGAGAGACCATTCATCTGCTCTGACTGTGGGAAGGGATTCACTCAGTCATCCACACTCAAGAAACACCAGCAAATTCACAAATGACAGGTTGATTTATGGGGTACAAGAAATTACCATTGCAAAATGAATCAAGTTTCACAAGCCTTAACCATCCAGCCAGAATGGACACTTCAAATGGTCAATTCATAGGATTCATTAGCTGTTCAGAGGTAGGAAAGTAACAAGTTAAAAAGATTTTCTTAAACTTTCAATGAAAAGTACGTCACCATCAAGACGGAAGATGAAACATATCTGTCAGCTGGGCTACTATATAAAGTATTTTTATTAATGATTTTCGGAAGGTACAATTGCTGAGCTGACAGGTTGGTTCCAGCAGGTCACATGATGGGTTCTGGAAGTTTCTGAGGAGTTTCAAAGTGAACAAAGGCTAACACCCCAGATGTCCTGGAATGTAACACATCTTGTATCACATGAACATTCCAGCTAAGCCACACAGTGGCCCAGCAGACGGTGGGTCTGTCTGCCCCAACCAGTTACCAACAAAGCCATCTGGTTGCAAATCCTAATCTTCAATAATGGTAAGAAGTCTTACAACACCAGGTTACAATCCAACAGGTTTGTTTCAAACATCATGGCTACCCTCAATAATGGTGCCAATGGCCTCACATTAACTGTTCTGAAGCAAAGGTTTGAACATGAAACCAGTGTCTCGAAGAATAAAAGGAACCCTGATTACAACTGAATGCCTCGAGCTTCCAGCCCTGGGAAAATGATCCCTTATTCAACATTGCGGAGGAATGGTGGAAGGCTTTCCCAAGCTGGTAGCATGTGTAATATTGTCCTGGGGAATTGAACGCGGGCCGTCTCTGCTGGATCTCCGGGAAACAGCTCCAGGCACGCAGCCTGCACTGTCCACCATCTTACCTTCAACCCCCGGTGGGGGCAGTAAGAACTCTGACCCTCATCGAACTGCAAAACAAGGAAGGGGGTGGACATGTGAGCACAGGAAGCGGCTGCATTTTCTCAAACTCTGGCACTTCTCATCTTTTAATCCTTGTTTTTAATCTGGGTGGACATTACATAATTACTTGCTTTTGGAGCACGTGCTTTTGGAGCACGTGTCTTGTACTATGTCCCTGGAAGATCCTGGCTGGACTTTAGCGATGAGGATCCGAGTTGAGGACTCAGTGGTTGGGGTGGGCCCAGCCTGCAGTGGTGGTTTTGCTGGTGAGCAGGCCTACACCCCGGCTGTGCTGTTGACATTGTGATGGTGGCTGCCATTAGGAAGGATGTTGTGGCCGATAGTCTCTGCTCCGTGGTGCAGCTTGTTGGTGCTCACTTTGATGAACTGCGAAACATCCTTGAGAGAACAGTGGAATCGGAGATGAGAATCTATTTGCTCGTTGGGGCAAACTACCCAGTGAGGGCTCATATGAATACAAAATCCTGTTGCACGGTGTGCTGATTATTCTGACTGACTCAGAGTTGGGGCCGGACAGAGTATGCCGGCACACCAGGTCCCTTGAGGGGAGTGGGGAATGTGTTCCTGGCTGAATTTGAGAATTGGCTGCCTTCACAATCTCGACATGAAGTCTGGGCGTTTTCAGTTTGATGGTAAAGTAAACTTGCCTTTATTAGGCGAGGCATAGAATTTCAGAGCAGGGAGGTTATACATAGAACAGTACAGCACAGAACAGGCCCTTCGGCCCTCGATGTTGTGCCGAGCCATGATCACCCTACTCAAACCCACGTATCCATCCTATAACCCCCCCACCCCCCCCCCCCACCACCCCCCCACCCCCCCCACACCCCCCCCCCCCCCCACCCCACCCCACCCCCCACCCCAAGAATATAGTCAACTGTAACTAAGAGAAATGTGCTTTTCACTTGAGTTACAGCTGTGTTGCAGCCCCACGGTAAATAAAAGGTTCTTTTAAGTTACCTGGTGTTCGACTGCTGATTACCCCTGGACTGCAAAAATTTAGTATTTTCATTTTCATGGCAAAAAACAAGAATTAAATTCATGATTATTCAGTAGTTAACATTGATTATCATTAGTGAATTGGTGTATTAGGTAATCATATTGCAAAGACTAGATCTTTATTTTTTTTAAATGACACGATCAACCAAAATGTTTCCAGAAACTGCAGAGCTATCAGAATTTGTTTGAAAAATAAATTACTTTTATAATTTTGAGAAGTTACAAGACATCATACTCTGCCAAGACTATGTGGGCTGGGCATTGGAGTAATGGAATTGTTACTGGGCTAGTAATCCAGAGACCCAGGTTAATGCTCTGGGGATCTGGGATCGAATCTGCCGATGACATATTGAATTTGAATAAAATCTCAAATTAAAAGTCGAATGATGACATTGTTGGTTGTTGTAAAAACCCATCTGGTTCATGAATGTTCTTCAGGAAATCTGCTCTCCTTACGTGGCCTGTCCTACACGTGACTCCAGATCCACAGCAATGTTGTGGTTGATTCGTAAGTGCCCTCTGAAATAGCCTCAAAAGACAAGCAGTTCAAGGGCAATTGGAATGAGCAGTAAATGCTGGTCCAGCCATTGACCCCCACCTCCCATGAATGAATAATTTTTAAGGCGGCTCATTGTTCAATCTGAAGATTAGTCAGAAACTGTCTCTTTGATTGGATTTGATTTATTGTCACGTGTACCGAGGTACAGTGAAAGGGTTTGTTCTGCGTACAGTCCAGAAAGATCGTTCCATACATGAAAAAACTCAGACATACGATAAATACACAATGTAAATACATAGACACAGATCCCAGGTGAAGCGTAGATAACTAGTGTATCTTGTATCAAATGTATCAATTACAAATTACTGTATTAATTAGCTACCAGTTTGTAACAGATGATTAAATAAGCAGTGATCTTTAATTGATTTACAATTAAACAATAATGAATCAGTAGTTATAGTAAAAGTTTGAGTTTTATTTGTTGTAAAAATGTAAAAGCTTCATTGTTGTGTATATAAAGAATGTGCATTGAGGATAAATATAGCAGCAAGAGAAACCTTCCAACTCTGATTAGCCTCAATGTTTGAAACTGTTTGAATAAGGAATTGTGCAGAATCAGGTAAAGGGCTGGTATGAAACAGTTCGATTGTATTCCTGTCAAAGGTAATGAGAGAAGGTGGTTTTCAGTAATTAAAGATCCAATTAAATTAAACTGGTGCCCAATTGACCAATGGTTATATTACCACAGGCCCAACTCTGACATGAGCCACGTGCCCGAGCCACGTGCCAATTGGCATAGGGATAGGAAAATTAGGGAAGTAAACACGTGGCTAAGGGATTGGTGTGGGAAAGAGGGATTCCACTTCATGGGACATTGGCATCAGTTTTGGAACCGGGGGGATCTGTACCGTTGGGACGGTCTCCACCTGAACCGATCTGGAACCAGTGTTCTAGCGAAGAGGATAAATAGGGTGGTCAGTAGGACTTTAAACTTCTGAGTTGGGGGGAAGGGAAAGTGAAAGCGACAGGGAGCAGGGAGTTAAATGGCAAGATACGCAGGAGGATAACATGTAGGCAGGTGGATTTAAGCTTGAGGCAGACTAGGAATGCAACAAAAAGGAAGGATAACTTTGGACATCTTAGGACTTCCAATATCTGTACTGATAAGAAAGTTAACATTAAGGCACTTTACCTGAATGCTCGTAGCATTTGTAACAAAGTAGATGAACTAATGGCACAGATCATCGTGAATGATTATGATGTGGTAGGCATCACAGAGACATGGCTGCAGGGGGTTCAGGACTGGCAGTTAAACATCCAAGGATATACAACCTATCGAAAAGACAGGGAGGTGGGCCGAGGGGGTGGGGTTGCCTTGTTAGTTAAGAACAAAATTAAATCTATGGCACTAAACGACATAGGGTCGGATGATGTGGAGTCTGTGTGGGTAGAATTGAGGAACCACAAAGGCAAAAAAACCATAATGGGAGTTATGTACAGACCGCCTAACAGTGGTCAGGACCAGGGGCGCAACATGTACCGGGAAATAGAAAAGGCATGTCAGAAAGGCAAGGTCACAGTGATCATGGGGGACTTCAATATGCAGGTGGATTGGGTAAATAATGTAGCCAGTGGATCCAAAGAAAAGGAATTCATGGAATGCTTACAAGATGGCTTTTTGGAACAGCTTGTCATGGAGCCCACAAGGGAGCAGGCTATTCTGGACCTAGTGCTATGTAATGAACCAGACTTTATTAAAGATCTTAAAGTAAGGGAACACTTAGGAAGCAGCGATCATAATATGGTTGAGTTCAGTCTGCAGTTTGAAAGAGAGAAGGCAAAATCGGATGTAATGGTGTTACAGTTAAATAAAGGTAATTACGAGGGCATGAGAGAGGAACTGGTGAAAATCAACTGGAAGCAGACCCTAGCAGGGAAGACAGTAGAGCAAAAATGGCAGGAGTTTGTATGCATAATTGAGGACACTGTACAGAGGTTCATCCCCAAGAAAAGAAAGATTATCCAGGGAGGGATTAGACAGCCATGGCTGACAAAGGAGGTCAGGAAATGTATCAAAGAAAAAGAGAGATCCTATAAAGTGGCCAAAAGCACCGGGAAATCAGAAGATTGGGAAGGCTACAAAAACAAACAGAGGTTAACAAAGAGACAAATAAGGAAGGAGAGGATCAAATATGAAGGCAGGCTAGCCAGTAATATAAGAAATGATAGTAAAAGTTTCTTTCAATACATAAGAAACAAACGTCAGGCCAAAGTAGACATTGGGCCAATTCAAACTGATTCTGGAAGGCTAGTGATGGGAGATGAGGAAATGGCTGGAGAACTTAATAAGTACTTTGCGTCTGTCTTCACAGTGGAAGACGTTAGTAATATCCCAAAAATTATAAAGGGTCAGGGGGCTGAGTTGAGTATGGTTGCCATTACAAAAGAGATGGTGCTAAAAAAGCTAAAAGGTCTTAAAATTGACAAATCTCCTGGCCCCGATGGGCTACATCCTAGAGTTCTGAGGGAGGTGGCTGAAGAAATAGCGGAAGCGTTGGTTGAGATCTTTCAAAAATCACTGGAGTCAGGGAAAGTCCCGGACGATTGGAAGATCGCTGTTGTAACCCCCTTGTTCAAGAAAGGATCAAGACAAAAGATGGAAAATTATAGGCCAATTAGCCTAACCTCGGTTGTTGGTAAAATTCTAGAATCGATCGTTAAGGATGAGATTTCTAATTTCTTGGAAGAGCAGGGTCGGATTAGAACAAGTCAACATGGATTTAGTAAGGGGAGGTCGTGCCTGACGAACCTGTTAGAATTCTTTGAGGAGGTGACAAGTAGGTTAGACCAGGGAAACCCAGTGGATGTGGTCTATCTGGATTTCCAAAAGGCCTTTGATAAGGTGCCACACAGGAGGCTGCTGAGTAAGGTGAGGGCCCATGGTGTTCGAGGTGAGCTACTGGCATGGGTTGAGGATTGGCTGTCTGACAGAAGGCAGAGAGTTGGGATAAAAGGTTCTTTTTCGGAATGGCAGCCGGTGACCAGCGGTGTCCCACAGGGTTCAGTGTTGGGGCCGCAGCTGTTCACCATATATATTAATGATCTGGATGAAGGGACTGGGGGCATTCTAGCGAAGTTTGCTGATGATACGAAGTTAGGTGGTCAGGCAGGTAGTGCTGAGGAAGTGGGGAGGCTGCAGAAGGATCTAGACAGTTTGGGAGAGTGGTGCAGGAAATGGCTGATGCATTTCAACGTGAGAAAATGTGAGGTCTTGCACTTTGGAAAAAAGAATCCAAGCATAGACTACTTTCTAAACGGTGAGAAAATTCATAATGCCAAAGTACAAAGGGATCTGGGAGTGCTAGTCGAGGATTCCCTAAAGGTAAACATGCAGGTTGAATCCGTGATTAAGAAAGCGAATGCTATGTTGTCATTTATCTCAAGAGGGTTGGAATATAAAAGCAGCGATGTGCTACTGAGCCTTTATAAGGCTCTGGTTAGGCCCCATTTGGAGTACTGTGTCCAGTTTTGGGCCCCACATCTCAGGAAGGACATACTGGCACTGGAGCGTGTCCAGCGGAGATTCACATGGATGATCCCTGGAATGGCGGGTCTAGCATATGAGGAACGGCTGGCGTTCCTGGGATTGTATTCATTGGAGTTCAGAAGGTTAAGGGGAGATCTAATAGAAACTTACAAGATAATACATGGCTTAGAAAGGATGGACGCAAAGAAACTGTTTCCGTTAGGCGAGGAGTCGAGGACCCGTGGGCACAGCCTTAGAATTAGAGGGGGTAAATTCAAAACAGAAATGCGGAGACATTTCTTCAGCCAGAGAGTGGTGGGCCTGTGGAATTCATTGCCGCAGAGTGCAGTGGAGGCCGGGACGCTAAATGGCTTCAAGGCAGAGATAGATAAATTCTTGATGTCGCGAGGAATTAAGGGCTATGGGGAGAATGCTGGGAGGTGGAGTTGAAATGCCCATCAGCCATGATTGAATGGCGGAGTGGACTCGATGGGCCGAATGGCCTTACTTCCACTCCTATGTCTTATGGTCTTATGGTCTTATGGTAATGGTCACTTTGGGGGTAAAAGTCGAGTTTCCAAAGGTCTTCCTTGCTGGCCAAGTACTGAAGACTCTCGAGGCCGAGTTCCAAGGAAATTAGTGTCAAAGAAGGAGCCAGGGTGGGTTACACTTCCACAGACTGATCACTGCCATGAAGTTGTAAACGTCAATTTCTTCAAGTCAGTCAGAAAAGCTTTTCTTTAAAAAAACTCCTTTTTAAATTTACTGTTCAGAATTCTGCCTTTGATTTAATTGGTTAAAGTCATGTCCGAACCAAAGCAAATTTATTAATTGGGGATGTCTGAAATCAATTAATATCAGAAAGCATCAATCTTCAATTTAAAACTTGCACTTCTGTAGCACCTTTCATAACCACAGCTTGTCCCAAAGAGCTTCTGAAGTGTCGTCACTGTTATAGGAAATGCAGCAGCCAATTTCCACAAAGCAACATGCCACAAACAGCAATGTGGCAATGTGCAGATGATCTGATTTTGGTGATGTTGATTTTTAAAAAAATACATTTTGTTAAGGTTTTGTAATTTTATAATAAGTGACAACAGTAAACAATGCAAATCCACATAAAACATCATGCATAAATCATCTCCATCCTTAACAAGTCCCTCCTACCCTCAACAGAGAATAGCCTAACTGTCCCCCTTTAAGTTTTGTGCCTCTGCTGACAGTTAATTTTCTCTAAAGAAGTCGACAAACGGCTGCCACCTCCTGATGAAACCGAGCGTTGACCCTCTGAGGGCAAACTTGATTTTTCAAGTCTGAGAAATCCAGCCACGTCGCTAACCCAGATCTCCGATTCCGGCGGTTTCGAGTCCCTCCACGCTAGCAATATCCGTCTCCGGGCTACCAGGGAGGCAAAGGCCAAGACATCAGCCTCTCTCGCCCCCTGGACTGCCGACACTCCAAAATCCGCCACCTCTGGGCTCAGCACCACCCGTGTTTTTAGGGCCGTGGACATGACATCTGTAAAACCCTGCCAGAATCCCCCAAGCTTCAGGCAGGCCCAGAACATACGGACATGACTTGCTGTCCCCCCACCCCCCCCCCCCCCCCCCCTCTCCTCTACCCCAAGAAACCTGCTCATCCAGGCCACCGGCATGTGTGCCCGGTGAACGGGGCAGCACGGTGGCACAGTGGTTAGAATCGCTGCCTCACGGCGCCAAAGTCCCAGGTTCGATCCCGGCTCTGGGTCACTGTCTGCGTGGAGTTTGCACATTCTGCCTGTGTTTGCGTGAGTTTCGCCCCAACCCCAAGATGTGTAGACTAGGTGGATTGGCCACGCTAAATTGCCCCTTAATTGGAAAAAATAAATTTGGTACTCTTAAATTTTTTTAAAAATGTCTGCCCTGTGAACGACCATAAATTGTATCAGGCTGAGCCTGGCACATGATGAGGACGTATTGACTCTGCTCAAGGCATCCGCCCACAGACCTGCCTCTATCCCTCCCCAGAGCTCCTCTTCCCATTTGCCCTTTAGCTCCTCTATCTGAGTTTCCCCCGACTCCATGAGATCTTTGTAGATAACCAATACCTTTCCCTCTCCCACCTTTCATAACGTTTAAGAGGCTTCTGACTTTGGCCGTAAGTTGCCTGCCCTTCACAAACCCCGTCTGGTCTTCCCTCATCACCTCAGGGACACAGCCCTCTAGCCTTGAGGCCAATATTCTGGCCAACAGTTTGGCATCCACGTTCAATAGGAAGATTGGCCTATATGACCCGCATAGCTCAGGGTCCTTCTCGCACTTCAGGATCGAGGCCTGTGACATTGTTGGGGGAAGGGCACCCTGCTCCCTTGCCTCATTAAATTCCCTCACCAGCAGCGGGCCCAGCATCTCCGAGAACTTCTTATAAAATTCAACTGGGTAGCTGTCCGATCCCGGGGCCTTACCCAATGCCTGGCCCCCAGCCCCTCTACTATTTCTTCAATTCCAATCGGGGCTCCCAACTCCTCCACCAGTCCTTCCTTCGGACTTCAACTCACCCAGAAACTGCCTCATCCCCTCTACCCCAGCTGGGGTTCTGACTCCTATAACTTGCTAGAAAACTCCTTAAACACCCCGTTCACCCCTGCTAGGTCCAAGACCGGGTTCCCACCTCTGCCCTTCACTCTTCCAAGCTCCCTGGCCGCCTCCCTTTTCCTCAGCTCGTGCGCTAGCATCGTACTGGCCTTCTCACCATACTCGTATACCGCTCCCCCCTCGCCTTCCTCAGTTGCTCCTCCGCCTTCCCTCCAGATAACAGCTCAAACTCCATTTGTAGCCCCTGCCACTCCTTCAATAACCCCGCCTCCGGGGCCTCCGAATATGTCCAGTCCACCTGGAGTATTTCCCCAACTATCCTATCCCTCTCTGCTCGCTCCACCTTTTCCCTATGGGTCTGTATCGACATTAACTCCCCCTAACCACTGCCTTCAGCGCTTCCCAAACCGTTGCTGCCGAGACATCCCCCGTGTCATTTATTTCCAAATAGTTCTGGATAGACTCCCTCACCCACCCGCACACCCCCTCATCCGCTAACAGTCCCACACCCAACCTCCATTGCGCGCGCTGCCCTCTCTCCTTATTCACCTGTAAATCCACCCAATGTGGGGCATGGTCCAACAGAGCAATTGCCGAATATTCGGTATCAACCACTCCCACCAGCAGAACCATGCTCAGAATAAAGAAGTCGATCCGGCAGTACGCTTTGTGCACATGGGAGAAAAAAAGAAAATTCCTTCACTCTTGGCCGTCCGAACCGCCACGGGTCTACCCCCACCCCACAATTTACTCCATGAACCCCTTTAGTTCCTTCGCTACTGCTGGCACCCTCCCTGTCGTTGACCTCAACCCCCCCCACCTCACCATGATGAACTTGCCCCCACGCCCACCACTATTCTCCCTGCCTCAAATGCCACCCGTTTGTTGATCAGGAAAGCGACCCCGCTAGTCGTAAGAGTCCAGCACTGAAATGAAATACTTGGCTGACCCATCCCTTCCTCAATCTGGTCTGATCTATTGCTCTCAGGTGTGTCTCCTGTAACATTGCCACTTTCGCCTTCAATCCCTTCAAATGTGTGAACATGTGAGCCCTCTTAACCAGCCCATTCAGCCCTCTAACGTTCCATGTACTGATCACCCTTCTAAGGCCAGCCTCCAGCTCGCGTTCCTCACCTCCGTTGGTCCTCGACCTCCCCTTTTGTCTCTCAGCAACAGTTTCTCCTCTGTCAGAAGAGCAGCTCCCGCTTCCCCCTCCGCCCCACTATTAGCAGCACAAGAATCCCAACCCCCCTTAACAAACTTACCACCTGCTCACCACCCCCTCCCCCACTGCACTTCCGTGATTTAGCCCACCTAGCCTGGTAACCCACTCATGGCGCCAGACATCCTATCCCACCCCCCCTCGAACATACATATTCAAAACATCACAGTCCCCAATCAACACACAGTAGAAAAAATCTCTCCACCATCTACCTACTGAAATAAAGTTAACTTTACAAATCTAAGCAACGGCCTAAAAAACTGTTACACAGAGAGCACTGCATATACAGATCAAAACTAAGGAAACTTTAACAGAATCGATACCGCAATACCCTCGCCCAAGGTTCAATGCCCTCAAACTCCTGCCAGCCTTTTGTCTTTGATAAAGTCCATCGCTTCGTCCGGCGATTCAAGGTAAAGTTCTTGGCCCTCAAACGTGACCCACAGACGCATTGGGTATAACATCCCAAACTTCACCCCCTGCTTGAAGAGGGCCGATTTTACCCTATTGAATCCAGCTGGTCTTTTGGCCAGTTTCACGCCCAGGTCCTGGTAGATGCGCAGCTCACAGTTCTCCCACTTGCAGCTCAGTGTCTGCTTTACCCACCGCAAAATCCACTCCTTATCCAGGAACCGGAGGTTCATATCGCTCGCGGCTTCCTCGCAAGCGCTCTATCTACTTCCAAGGGTCGACAAAACGCCCCATCTCCCATCAGCTTTTCTAGCATATTTGTCACATATGCCCTTGCGTCCGACCCTTCACTGCCCTCCAGGAGGCCGACAATCCTCAGGTTCTGTCTCTGGGACCTGTTCTCCAGCTCCTCCTGCAACTTTTTCTGGTGGTCCCTCATCAGCCCCACCTCCACCTCCAAAGCGGTTAAATGGTCCTCGTGCTCTGGACCTTCTGGATCGCCGGTCCATGGGCTTCCAGCCCCTGTTCCACCCAATCAATCCTTGCCTTAATTAGGTTGCCTTCATCTGCTTGCCGAAGCTCTCCTGAATGAACTCCACCCGCAGTAACATTGACCACTGTGCCACCAAACCGGGATCCTGCGCCTCTGCCATGCCTTCCCGTGCTGCAGGTTCTCCAGTCAGCTTCGTTGCTCAACTAATTCTTCTTGGACAACCATTTCTGGTCCACGGCTCCACATACTGGTGGGGGATTTCTCCTCACTGTCTCACTCTCCACCGATGTTTCTAATAGAATTCCGAAAAAAATCGGGAGAATAGGTTCAAAAGGTCCGTCACGAGCGGGAGCTCCCAAATGCGCGACCTCCTACTCCATGGCCGCCACCAGAAGTCAAAAGGATGAAATTTAGAGACAGTTTGGTCCGGTGGGCTCGTGGAAGGGAGGGAAGCAGCAGAGGCAGCTGATCGGATTGACTCAATCTCAGTCACAAAGAAGCTCCACAAGCTCCTCACACTTCTTGTTGGAGGTGAGGATGGAAGAGACAGGGGAGAGCGAGAGTACTTCAAAAGGAACTTACTTGTGTCAGAGATATTAAAAAACTTCAACACTGCGTATTTAACATAATTCTAATTTATTTAACTTTCAGCCAGAATATTAGCCCCTGTAAATGCTGGAGTTTGTCATCAGCAGAAAGAGACCCACATGAACATGGTTCAGTCCTGAATGTGAGTTCACAGCAAAATCCAATCACTGTGGTTACTTATGGCCACGTTGGTGTCTCAGCAGGTGGGATAACTGAGTGAATCCCTTCCCACACTGGGAGCAGGTGAATGGCCTCTCCCCGGTGTGAATTCGCTGATGTGCAGTGAGGTAAGATGATTGTCTGAACCCAGTCCCACAGTGAGAGCACCTAAACGGTCTCTCGTCAGTGTGAACACGTTGATGGTTCATCAATTCCCCAGAACTTTTATAGCTCTTCCCGCAGTCTGGACATTGAAACGGTCTCTCATCAGTGTGAACTCGCTGGTGTTTCCGCAGTGTGGATGATTCAGTGAATCCCTTCCCACACGTGGAGCAGGTGAACGGTCTCTCCCCAGTGTGAACTCGCTGGTGACTCATCAGGTTGGATGACCGAGTGAATCCCTTCCCACACGTGGAGCAGGTGAATGGTCTCTCCCGAGTGTGAACTCGCTGGTGACTCAGCAGGGCGGATGACTGAGTGAATCCCATCCCACACGTGGAGCAGGTGAACGGTCTCTCCCCAGTGTGAACACGCTGGTGTTTCCGCAGTGTGGATGACAGAGTGAATCCCTTCCCACACGTGGAGCAGGTGAATGGTCTCTCCCCTGTGTGAACTCGCTGGTGACTCAGCAGGTTGGATGACTGAGTGAATCCCATCCCACACTCGATGCAGGTGAACAGTTTCTCCCCAGTGTGAATTTGCTGGTGTTTCCGCAGTGTGGATGACTCAGAGAATCCCATCCCACACGTGGAGCAGGTGAACGGTCTCTCCCCAGTGTGAACTCGCTGGTGTTTCCGCAGGTGGGATGACTGAGTGAATCTCTTCCCACAGGTGGAGCAGGTGAATGGTCTCTCCCCAGTGTGAACTCGCTGGTGACTGAGCAGGTTGGATGACTCAGTGAATCCCTTCCCACACGTGGAGCAGGTGAACGGTCTCTCCCCAGTGTGAACTCGCTGGTGACTCAGCAGGTGGAATGACTGAGTGAATCCCTTCCCACAGGTGGAGCAGGTGAATGGTCTCTCCCGAGTGTGAACTCGCTGGTGACTCAGCAGGTTGGATGACTTAGTGAATCCCTTCCCACAGGTGGAGCAGGTGAATGGCCTCTCCCCTGTGTGAACTCGCTGGTGACTCAGCAGGTTGGATGACTTAGTGAATCCCTTCCCACAGGTGGAGCAGGTGAATGGTCTCTCCCCTGTGTGAACTCGCTGGTGACTCAGCAGGTTGGATGACTTAGCGAATCCCTTCCCACAGGTGGAGCAGGTGAACGGTCTCTCCCCAGTGTGAACTCGCTGGTGACTCAGCAGGTGGGATGACTGAGTGAATCCCTTCCCACAGGTGGAGCAGGTGAATGGTCTCTCCCCAGTGTGAACACGTCGATGAGTTTCCAGCTGGGATGGGGAAGTGAATCCTTTCCCACAGTCCGCACATTTCCACGGTTTCTCCTCAGTGCGGCTGCATTTCTGTCTCATGGGGCCCGATGACGTGTACGGGTTCTCCCCACTGTGAACGATGCTTTTTCCTTCCATGTTCAAAATCCGCTGATATTCAGGATATGATAAATTGAGGGCTCTGTCAGATCCTGATGTGATGCTTGGTTTGAGTTTCCGGACTTTGAAGCCTCCCCTTCGAATGCCCTGTGAAACTGATTTAAAACAGAAAATAGGGAGTGAGAGAGAACCCACAAAAACACAAAGGCAGGTTGTGAAATTGAGCTGAATGATTCTGGTCATTTGTGGGGCCGGCACTGGGAAAAAGTGACCATGAAAACTGCTGGATTGTCATAAAAACCCAACTGGCCTCTTTGGGAGGAGAGAGAAAGAGGTGAAGAGGGATTTTGTATATCTACAAGTCATATTAAAGAGAATAGTTGGCAAAGCAAATTCAATCTTGAGCTTCATAAACAGTAACCGAAGAGAAAATGCTGGAACATCTCAGCATGTCTGGCAGCATCTGTAGGGAGAGAAAAGATCTCATGTTGAGTCCAGATGGTCCTTTGTTAGTTCTTTTCTCTCCCTACAGATGCTGCCAGACCTGCTGAGATGTTCCAGCATTTTCTCTTTGGCTTCAGATTCCACCATCCGCAGTAATTTGCTTTTATTCATAAACAGTAATATTGATCCCAAAACTATGCTTCTGGTGGCACGGTGATTAGCACTGCTGCCTCACAGCGCTAGGGACCCGGGTTCATTTCGGCCTTGGTGACTGTGTGTGTGGAGTTTGCACTTTCTCCCCATGTCTGCGTGGGTTTCCACCCGGTGCTCAGGTTTCCTCTAACAGTCCAAGAAGGGAAAGTTAGGTGGATTGGCCTTGATAAATTACCCCTTAGTGTCCAGGGATGTGCAGGTTTGGTGGGGCTATGGGGTTACAGGGACAGGGTAGGGGTGTGGGCCTAGACAGGGTGCCCTTGCAGAGAATCACTGCAGATTTGATGGGCTGAATGGCCTCCTTCTGCATTGTAGGAATTCTATGGCTCCAATTCTATTCTATGAATCTTTATAAAGCTCTGGTCACCACTTTTCGGGAAGGATGTGAAGGTTCTTGGAGAAGGTGCAGAGGAGATTTACCAGAATGGATCCAGCAAAGGAGGTTGAGGGGAGATTTGATTCAGGGACACAAGATTATGCCAGATTTCCATTGGGTGGACAAAGAAACTCTGTTTCCATTCACTGATCGTACAAGCAGTCGGGACACAGATTTAAAGTTCTGGGTAAAACCTGGTGTTGGAACCAACAATTCAACGGACACGGGCTTGTAGGATTAGAATAGCGGTTTTAATATACTCTCAACAGAGCCAGCCGGTTAGCCATTGAACTTTCGGTAAACTGGCCGGCTGACCATGTGGCACTGATCTTTATACAGCAGCTCCAGGGAGAGGAGTCCTGTGCGGAACCAAGGGAGAAGCCCAGTACAATTCTCGAGCATTCCAAGAGCTACTCCCACTGGTGGTCAGG
Organism: Scyliorhinus canicula; assembly: GCF_902713615.1. Taxonomy (NCBI): domain Eukaryota; kingdom Metazoa; phylum Chordata; class Chondrichthyes; order Carcharhiniformes; family Scyliorhinidae; genus Scyliorhinus; species Scyliorhinus canicula. The sequence goes on from NW_024055425.1 coordinate 57,986, forward strand.
TAGTGCAACTGCACTTACAATGTAGGCACATGTATCTACAGATTATAATCCGGTGTGAATCACACTCACCACACCTGGAGTGAACGATATAAGATCCGGAGGGGTCTTGACAGAGTGGATGTGGAGAGGATGGTTCCTCTTGTGGGAGAATCTGGAACAAGGGGGTCACTGTTGCAAAATGAGGGGTCATCCATTTCAGATGGTGATGAAGATATTTTTCTCTCGAGGGTTGTAAGACAGGAGGTGGCACAGTGGTTAGCACGGCTGCCTCACAGCACCAAGGATCCAGGTTCAATTCCAGCCCTGGGTGACTGTGTGGAGTTTGCACGTTCTCCCTGTGTCTGTGTTTCCTCTGGGTGCTCCGGATTCCTCACAGAGGTCAAAGATGTGCAGGTTAGGTAGATTGGCCGGGTTAGGTGGATTAGCCAGGTTAGGCGGATTGACCATGTTAGATGATTGGCCGGGTTAGGTGGATTGGCCAGGTTAGGTGGATTGGCCAGGTTAGGTGGATTGGCCAGGTTAGGTGGATTGGCCGGGTTAGGTGGATTGGCCGGGTTAGGTGGATTGGCCAGGTTAGGTGGATTGGCCAGGTTAGGTGGATTGGCCAGGTTAGGTGGATTAGCCAGGTTAGGTGGATTGGCCGGGTTAGGTGGATTTGGCCAGGTTAGGTGGATTGGCCAGGTTAGGTGGATTGGCCAGGTTAGGTGGATTGGCCGGGTTAGGTGGATTGGCCGGGTTAGATGGATTTGCCAGGTTAGGTGGATTTGGCCAGGTTAGGTGGATTGGCCGGGTTAGATGGATTAGCCGGGTTAGGTGGATTGGCCAGGTTAGGTGGATTGGCCGGGTTAGGTGGATTAGCCAGGTTAGATGGATTAGCCAGGTTAGATGGATTAGCCAGGTTAGGTGGATTGGCCCGGTTAGGTGGATTGGCCGGGTTAGGTGGATTAGCCAGGTTAGATGGATTAGCCAGGTTAGGTGGATTGGCCAGGTTAGGTGGATTAGCCAGGTTAGGTGGATTGGCCGGGTTAGATGGATTAGCCAGGTTAGGTGGATTTGGCCAGGTTAGGTGGATTGGCCAGGTTAGATGGATTAGCCAGGTTAGGTGGATTGGCCGGGTTAGGTGGATTGGCCAGGTTAGGTGGATTGGCCAGGTTAGATGGATTAGCCAGGTTAGGTGGATTGGCCGGGTTAGGTGGATTGGCCAGGTTAGGTGGATTGGCCGGGTTAGGTGGATTGGCCAGGTTAGGTGGATTGGCCAGGTTAGATGGATTAGCCAGGTTAGGTGGATTGGCCAGGTTAGGTGGATTGGCCAGGTTAGGTGGATTGGCCAGGTTAGGTGGATTGGCCAGGTTAGGTGGATTGGCCGGGTTAGGTGGATTAGCCAGGTTAGGTGGATTGGCCAGGTTAGGTGGATTGGCCGGGTTAGATGGATTAGCCAGGTTAGGTGGATTGGCCGGGTTAGGTGGATTGGCCGGGTTAGGTGGATTGGCCAGGGTAGGTGGATTGGCCAGGTTAGGTGGATTGCCCGGGTTAGGTGGATTGGCCGGGTTAGGTGGATTGGCCGGGTTAGATGGATTAGCCAGGTTCGATGGATTGGCCGGGTTAGGTGGATTGGCCAGGTTAGATGGATTAGCCAGGTTAGATGGATTAGCCAGGTTCGGTGGATTTGGCCAGGTTAGGTGGATTGGCCAGGTTAGATGGATTAGCCAGGTTAGGTGGATTGGCCGGGTTAGGTGGATTGGCCGGGTTCGGTGGATTGGCCGGGTTAGGTGGATTGGCCAGGTTAGGTGGATTAGCCAGGTTAGGTGGATTCGCCAGGTTAGGTGGATTAGCCAGGTTAGGTGGATTGGCCAGGTTAGGTGGATTAGCCAGGTTAGGTGGATTGGCCAGGTTAGGTGGATTGGCCAGGTTAGGTGGATTAGCCAGGTTAGGTGGATTGGCCGGGTTAGGTGGATTGGCCACGTTAGGTGGATTGGCCAGGTTAGGTGGATTGGCCAGGTTAGGTGGATTAGCCAGGTTAGATGGATTAGCCAGGTTAGGTGGATTGGGCCAGGTTAGGTGGATTGGCCAGGTTAGATGGATTGGCCGGGTTAGGTGGATTAGCCGGGTTAGGTGGATTGGCCGGGTTAGGTGGATTGGCCGGGTTAGATGGATTTGGCCAGGTTAGGTGGATTGGCCAGGGTAGGTGGATTTGGCCAGGTTAGGTGGATTGGCCAGGTTAGATGGATTAGCCAGGTTAGGTGGATTGGCCAGGTTAGGTGGATTGGCCAGGTTAGATGGATTAGCCAGGTTAGATGGATTAGCCAGGTTAGATGGATTAGCCAGGTTAGGTGGATTGGCCAGGTTAGGTGGATTGGCCAGGGTAGGTGGATTTGGCCAGGTTAGGTGGATTGGCCAGGTTAGGTGGATTGGCCGGGTTAGGTGGATTGGCCGGGTTAGGTGGATTTGGCCAGGTTAGGTGGATTGGCCACGTTAGATGGATTAGCCAGGTTAGGTGGATTAGCCGGGTTAGATGGATTAGCCAGGTTAGGTGGATTAGCCGGGTTAGATGGATTAGCCAGGTTAGGTGGATTGGCCAGGTTAGGTGGATTGGCCGGGTTAGGTGGATTGGCCAGGTTAGGTGGATTGGCCAGGTTAGGTGGATTGGCCGGGTTAGGTGGATTGGCCAGGGTAGGTGGATTTGGCCAGGTTAGGTGGATTGGCCAGGTTAGATGGATTAGCCAGGTTAGGTGGATCGGCCAGGTTAGGTGGATTGGCCAGGTTAGGTCGATTAGCCAGGTTAGGTGGATTGGCCAGGTTAGGTGGATTGGCCGGGTTAGATGGATTGGCCGGGTTAGGTGGATTGGCCAGGTTAGGTGGATTGGCCGGGTTAGGTGGATTAGCCAGGTTAGGTGGATTGGCCAGGTTAGGTGGATTGGCCAGGTTAGGTGGATTAGCCAGGTTAGGTGGATTGGCCGGGTTAGGTGGATTGGCCGGGTTAGGTGGATTGGCCAGGTTAGGTGGATTGGCCGGGTTAGGTGGATTGGCCGGGTTAGGTGGATTGGCCAGGTTAGGTGGATTGGCCAGGTTAGGTGGATTGGCCAGGTTAGGTGGATTGGCCAGGTTAGGTGGATTGGCCAGGTTAGGTGGATTGGCCAGGTTAGATGGATTAGCCAGGTTAGATGGATTAGCCAGGTTAGATGGATTAGCCAGGTTCGGTGGATTTGGCCAGGTTAGGTGGATTGGCCAGGTTAGATGGATTAGCCAGGTTAGGTGGATCGGCCAGGTTAGGTGGATTGGCCAGGTTAGGTCGATTAGCCAGGTTAGGTGGATTGGCCAGGTTAGATGGATTAGCCAGGTTCGGTGGATTTGGCCAGGTTAGGTGGATTGGCCAGGTTAGATGGATTGGCCAGGGTAGGTGGATTTGGCCAGGTTAGGTGGATTGGCCAGGTTAGATGGATTAGCCAGGTTAGGTGGATTGGCCAGGTTAGGTGGATTGGCCAGGTTAGGTGGATTAGCTAGGTTAGATGGATTAGCCAGGTTAGATGGATTGGCCAGGTTAGGTGGATTGGCCGGGTTAGGTGGATTGGCCAGGTTAGATGGATTAGCCAGGTTAGATGGATTAGCCAGGTTAGATGGATTAGCCAGGTTAGATGGATTAGCCAGGTTAGATGGATTAGCCAGGTTAGGTGCATTTGGCCTTTCTAAATTGCCACTTCGTCTCCAAGGACGTGGGTGTTGGGTGGGGTTATGAGGATGGTGTGGGAATGGATGGGGTGGGCCTGGGTGGGGTGCTCTTTCAGAGGGTTGGTGCAGACCTGATGGGCCTAATGGGCTCCTTCTGCACTGTCGGGATTCTATGACTTTGGAACTTCCGTCCTTAAAATGCAGTGGAAGCAGAGTCCTTGAATATTTTTTTAAAAATAAATTTAAAGTGCCCAATTCATTTTTAACAATTAAGGGGCAATTTAGCGTCACCAACCCGCCTACTCTGTACATCTTTGGGTTGTGGGGGCGAAACCTACACAACCACAGAGAGAATGTGCGAACTCCACACAGACAGAGACCCAGAGCCTTGATCGAACCTTGAACCTCGGCGCCGTGAGGCAGCAGTGCTAACCACTGCACCACCGTGCTGCCCCGTCTTTGAATATTTTTAAGGCAGTGATGGATAGATTCTTGACGAGCAAGAGGGTGAAATATTATCGGGGTCGGCAGGAATGTGAAGTTGAGGTTAAAATTTTTGAATGATGGAGCAGGCTCGAGGGGCCGACTCCTAGTTTGTATGTAAGGAGCAGGCTCGAGGGACCGACTCCTAGTTTGTATGTAAGGAGCAGGCTCGAGGGACCGACTCCTAGTTTGTATGTAAGGAGCAGGCTCGAGGGGCCGACTCCTAGTTTGTGTGTAAGGAGCAGGCTCGAGGGGCCGACTCCTAGTTTGTGTGTAAGGAGCAGGCTCGAGGGGCCGACTCCTAGTTTGTATGTAAGGAGCAGGCTCGAGGGGCCGACTCCTAGTTTGTGTGTAAGGAGCAGGCTCGAGGGGCCAACTATTTTTTTCAGAGATGCAAAAAATTTTTTTACTGTTCTAATGATTTTACAGAGGCCCCGGCATGAATCTCACCAAGGCAGAAGGTAACATTTTAATTAATTGGAAGTCTACTGATGACCATGATGGCATGCGCTGCGAGCCTGGACCGGATGCCAACTCTCCCGGATTGACTGACTGGAGACTCCAGGGTTCTATTTTATGATTTGTGGGAGTCACTGGCTGGGCCAACATTTATTGCCCATCCCTAATTTCCCTTAAACTGAGTGGCTAACCCAGCCAATTGTTGATTGTTATAATGACCCATCAGGTTCACTCATGTCCTTCAGTGAAGGAAATCTTCTATCCTTACCTGGTCTGGCCTACACTTGACACCAGATCCAGTCAGCTGGTTGACCCTTAAAATGCTCTGAGATTCACTCAGTTCAAGGGCGATTAGGGATGGGCAGTGAATGCTGGCCCAGCCAGCGACACCCACATCCCGAGAATGAACAGAAAAGAAAATCTGCCGTTCTTAATTGATCTGGCCGACATAAACATAGAGTGCAGAAGGAGGCCATTCAGCCCATCGAGTCTGCACCGAACCACTTAAGCCCTCATTTCTCATCTCTATCCCCGTAACCCAATAACCCCTCCTAACCTTTTGGGACAATAAGGGCAATTTAGCATGGCCAATCCACCTAACATGCACATCTTTGGACCGGAGGAAGAAACCAGAGCACCCAGAGGAAACCCACGTAGACACGGGGAGAACGTGCAGACTCCGCACAGGCAGGTACCCAGCGGGGAATCGAACCTCGGACTCTGGTGCTGTGAAGCCACAGTGCTATCGACTTATGCTACCCAATCCATTCTTTTATCTCCACTCGACCCAACTATCCTAACGCACCCTCAGATGACCTCCCACATTCAACCTCCCTGTAATATTGAGTTAATCCAGTGACTCAGTGACCTATAAAATTTCCTGTTTAAGAAGCACCTTTTCCTCCAGGGTTGTGTGTCCCTATCTCTGTCATCTCATCCAGCCACCGAGATGTTTGCTCTCATCTAATTCTGGACTCAGACTGAGATAGACAATTGCAAATCAGGAAGCGAATCAAGGGAATTATGGGAATTATGGGAATAAGACGAGAAAGTGGAATTGAGGATATCAGATCAGCCACCATTTCATGGAATGGCAGGGCAGACTCGATGGGCCGAATGTCCTACTTTGCTCTATATCTTACATGTTATGGTCATGAGCATTCTCAACATTTTTTGCTTTTTAAAAAATAAATTTAGAGTACCCAATTCATTTTTTCCAATTAAGGGGAATTTAGCGTGGCCAATCCACCAAAGATGGGTTGTGGGGGCGAAACCCACGCAAATACGGGGAGAATGTGCAAACTCTCCACAGACAGTGACCCAGAGTCGGGATTGTACCTGGGACCTCGGCGCTGTGAGGCAGCAGGGCTAAGCCACTGCGCCACAATGCTGTATTTAGCATTTGCAATATTAATCACTATGACTATGCCTGTTTTTTCAGTTGCTTGAGAGCCAAGCTGTGGAATTCTTCCTTAAACCTCTCCTGCTCACTCCTTCACTTTCCTATTTTCAGAATCTCCTTAAAACCTACCTTGCAGACAAGCTTTTGTCCACCTGCTCTGATATTCCACTGTGTGGCTCAGTGACAAATGTTGCTGAGAATTGAGCGACACCTCGATGCCTCATAACAAAAATGCATCAAATTGGGGCATGTTTCTCGCTTTCAAATCCTCGACATGTTGCATAATTACTCTCGGTGGCTAAGGATGCACCAGGATGTCCATCACCATCTGAATCAGTGTCGCCTCTGCGTCCACCTGAATCCAGCTCTGAGAACAGAAAGGTCGCAAAGGAGACTCACCCCTGGTCACAAAACGGCGCATGCGCTTCACTCCCCACTGATCCAAGGTGGCGGCCGGCCACCTGGGCCTGCCCCTGGGGAAAAGCCTGGGTGTTACAAATCCGGGGCCTCCAGGTTCCTATTGAGGTTGTGAGACCTGCACTGGGTGTTTATGAAGCTTCCGCTGCCTCCCCACCCCCACTCCCGGCTCCCTCCCCACCCCCACTCCCGGCTCCATTCCTCCCTCCGGCCCACCGACTCTCACCCGTTCAGAAAAGCGTCTCCCGCACGCACAGGGCCCCAGCAAAGTGACACTGCGCATGCTCCACATACAGCCCAGCATTGCGCCTGCGCGGTTGGCTCCTGTGGAGTGAATAGGGCACTTGCACATACAAAGGGAATACTGGGTAATTACAGCGCCATTGAACCGTGACACTGCAGTGAAAATAAATTTGTTACCCAATTGAGATCAATTGCTTTTCAAAAAAAATCACACCCATTTTTGTGAATAGGTGCTCGCTATATACATTTTTCCAATTTAAGGGCAACTTAACGTGGCCAATCGAGTTAACCTACATATATTCTTGGGATGTGGGGGTAAGACCCATGCAGACACTGGGAGAATGTGACCCGGGGCCAGGATTGAACCCAGGATCTGGGAACCATGAGGCAGCAGTACTAACTACTGCACCACCGTTCTGTCCCGGTACTCTCTTATATTTCATTTCTGGGAATAAGGAGAGATTTTTAAGCATTTCCAACCTTGTTTTCAGCTTTCCGGATTCTATTTGGACTGGGTTCTGTCTCGGAATCATTGCTTTCCCTCTCTTTTTCTCTCTATTCCCCTCTCTTTTTCTCTCTATTCCCTGATATTGACTGTTCATTCCATTATCGATGGAAATAATTTGGCCCTTCACCCCTGTGCTTGCTGATGATACGACCATAGTGGGCCGGATCTCAAATGACGATGAGTACAGAAGGGAGATCGAGAGTCTCGAGGAGTGGTGCAGCTGCAACAATCTCTCCCGCAATGCCAGCAAAACGAAAGAGCTGGTCATTGACTTTAGGAAGCAAATACTGTACACACCCCTGTCAGCATCAACGGGCCGAGGTGGAGATGGTTAGCAGTTCCAAATTCCTAGGCTACACATCTCCAAAAATCTGTCCTGGTCTGCCCACGTAGACGCTACCACCAAGAAATCACAACAGCGCCTATACTTCCTCCCGAAACTATGGAAATTCGGCATGTCCACATTAACTCCTACCAGGTTTTACCCGATGCCGGTGTTTATGTAGTTACATTGTGTACCTTGTGTTGCCCTATTATGTATTTTCTTTTACTTCCTTTCCTTTTCATGTACTTAATCATCTGTTGAGCAGCTTGCAGAAAAATACTTTTCACTGTACCTTGGTACACATGACAATAAACAAAATCCAATCCAATCTTTGGATATTCAATCAAATTATTTACACCAGGTGGCACTGTCAGAACAATATCTATCTGATATATCAGGAAATGAAATGAAATGAAAAATGAAGTGAAAATCGCTTATTGTCACGAGTAGGCTTCAAATGAAGTTACTGTGAAAAGCCCCGAGTCGCCACATTCTGGCGCCTGTTCAGGAAGGCTAGTACGGGAGTCGAACCATGCTGCTGGCCTGCTTTCAAAGCCAGCGATTTAGCCCTGTGCTAAACAGCCCCAGGATGTGAACGGGATGTGAAGATGCCAGCATTGTACTGGGGTGGGCACAGTAAGAAGTCTTACAACACCAGGTTAAAGTCCAACAGTTTAGTTTCGAATCACCATCTTTCAGAGCGCAACTCCTTCATCAGGGAAAAAGGTGAATGGAGAAGGTCTTTCCAACATATCAGAACTAAGATCTGCAGTCCTGCCATATCCAATCGTGAATTGTGGTGAAATTAAACAACTCACTGGAGGAGGAGGCTTCACAATATCCCCATCCTCCATGATGGAGGAGCTCAGCACATTTGTGAAAAAGACAAGGCTGAAATATTCACAATAATCTTCAACCAGAAGTGTCGAGTGGGTGACCCAGCTTGGTCTCCTCCAGAGGTCCCCAACATCACAGATGCCAGTCTTCAGCCAATTTGATTCACATCACGTTATATCAATAAATGGCTGAAGGCAGTGAATACTGCAAAGACATTGGGCGAGATTCTCCCATCGGGAAACTAAGTCCCAACGGCGGAGTGAAAACCAGAGTGTTTCACTCCGACATCGGAGGTCGCTTCTCGCCCCCTATTCTCCCACCCCCGGGGGGCTCGGAGCGCCGCCGCATCATTTACACAGGCCAGTCATTGGTGCAGTGTAAAAGCGGCGCCGCATAAATTATGCAGCCGTCACCTGCGCATGCGCAGGTTGGCCAGCGCCAACCCACGCATGCGCAGTTGCCGTCCTCCCCTCGGGTGACCCGCAAGAAATGTCGGATTGATCTTGCGGGGTGGGGGAGGAAAGGAGGTCCTCCTTCAGAGGGGCCAGACCCCTTTTGAGCCCACCCCCGGTACTGCATCTCCCCCCACTGTTCCCGCCGGCAGCAAACAGGTGTGGACAGCGCCAGTGGGAACCCGTCATATTGGGCCTGCCGCTCGGCCCAACCGGGCTGGAGAATCGCCGCTTGCTCATTACAAACGGCGAGCTGCGATTCTCCCAGCAGCCAGCCGTAAATCGCGCCACGCCGGTTTGGGGGGCTGGGAGAATCATGTTCGGGTGCCGGGGTGGGACTCACGTGGCACCCCCGCGATTCCCCCACCCTGCGTGGGGGGAGGGGGGGGAGAATTCCGCCTATTATTCTGGCAATAGTATTAAAGACTTGTACCATACTCCTAGCCATGCTGTTCTAGTACAGCTAGAACACTGACATCTACCCGGCAACTGGAGGATAGCCCAGTGGTTAGCACTGTTGCTTCACAATGTCAGGGTCCCAGGTTTGATTCCCGCTTGCAGCACTGTCTGTGTGGAGTCTGCAGGTGCTCCCGTATCTGCGTGGATTTCCTCCGGGAGCTCCAGTTTTCTCCCACAAGTCCAGAAAGATGTGCTGTTAGGTAATTTTGCATTTCTGAATTCTTCATCTGTGCACCCGAACAGGCTCTGGAATGTGGCGGCTCGGGGTTTTTCAAAGTAACTTCATTGTAATATTAATGTAAGCCTAAGTTGGTATGAAGTGTGTCGTGAGGAGTGATGACTGAATGAATTTTTTTACCACAGATGGAACAGGTGAATGGCCTCTCTCCAGTGTGAGCTTGCCTGTGTGTCCGAAGATCAGATTAATTTGTGAAACCTTTCCCACAAATAGACCAGGTCTACGGTCTTTCCCCAGTGTGAAGTCGCTTGTGTATCAGCAGGTGTGATATGCAATCTGGAGGAGCATGCTCCACACTCCAAACACACTCAGAGCAGATAAATGGTCTCTCCCCTATGTGAACTCGCTGGTGTGTCAGAAAATCAGATGAATTAGTGAATCCCTTCCCACATACAGAGCAGGTGAACTGTCTTTCGCCAGTGTGATTGTGTTGATGAATTTGCAGTGTGAATGGATAACTGAATACCTTCCCACAGTCCCTACATTTCCACGGTTTATCCATGCTGCAGGTGTCTCTCCAGTTTGGATGATCACCTTGATTCTTGTTTACACACATATCACCTGCATGGTGTCTCCCCACTGTAAACGGTGCAATGTTTGTTTCAGGCTGTGTAACTGGTTAAAGCTCTTTCCACAGTCAGTTCACTGGGACACTCTCACTTGGTCTGTATGTATCTCGGTGCTTTTCCATTCACACTAATGTTTAAGATCCCTTCCCACAGACAGAACAAACTTTCTCCTTCAACATTCAAAGGCTGATGATAGTCAGGTCCTGGTGTCAGATTTCCTGTCTGCAAATTACACAGAATATACAGAACATTGATAGATCTACCATGCGGTTTTAGCAGCACTTTGCGATTACTAGAACTCGGTAGAAATTTAAGTTAAAACTTCTCAGGTGCAAATAAGAATCGTTTAATTTGTCTTCTATTGATTACAATTGAGAGTCATTTAAAAGGCAACTTGTAGACAATTGAAACTTTCAAAGAATCACATAAATGATTTTCTTGCTTAGGCAAATAGCTGGCAATAATTTCAAAAGTCAAGTCAAGTGAAATATGAAAGACAGCGAATAGTTAAGTCAAAGAATAGATTGAGTCCGGAAAGAGAGAGTAATCCAGCTAAAAATGGCCGAACAAAACTTCACAGTTATACTGTATCATATCTGTCTTTAGCCATCTAATTAAACCCTAATGTAATCCTAATTGGTTTAGGTTAACATCAAATAAATTTGATTCGAGGGTTAGTTGTCACTCATTTAATAGAAAACATTCTTATCTGTATTGGCTGTTAGCCACCTCGTTGCCATGGAGCTTCCCCTTGCCCTTGGAGAAATGTATTCATTAAAGCACATGCTTTATCAGAAACTATGTATTTAAAGTTGTGTTAGAACAATGGCATGCTATCTTGTAAGCTGTATGTTTTAAAATGAATTGTGCTGAATGTGTGTTTTGCTATGAGTGAGTTTTAAAATGGTATTTAATTCTAGGGTATTAATGCTCACTTTTACCCATCATAGATTATCAGGTGCACTAGAAAATAGCTAGCTTCTACAATTCGGCCCTTTGATAGTTTGAAAGGATAAGTGAGATATTATCACAATAAGATAAATGCGATAGGATAGGTAAAAGCGCAAAGATTAACTCATTGTCATTGCAGTTTTAAGCATCGCATCAGGCATTTCAGCAATAATCATTATAATTCTCAAGAATAACAATTAATAAATTAATCAAATTTGATACGACTGATTTAGTATTAATAAATTGTACAATATGTTAATATAGTCAAATAATAATTTCCGTGTACAAATAAAATGATTATACAGTAAAATGTTGAGTATATGATTTAGTAATAATGGTAAAATTATCAAAGTTGATAATGTGATTTAGTAATAAATTATTAATAATAATTCACTAATAAATGAATAATAATGCAGTAAATAATACTTCAGCAAAACCTTCCATTTTGATGTTATTGGCTAGTGGTGTATTTGAATAAATATGAACCATGTGGATTGGTGGGGCACTATGGGTAGGCATGCATTAGCTAAAGTATCTGATCAGCAGCATTAGTAAGTAAATGATAAGTCCAAATATGCAAAATAGGAAAAGTCCCTAAATGATGTTAATTCCTGTGCTAACCAACCAATTGGAAAGTCAACCCCAACAAGTGTAATCAAAGGGTTGGTCAAGTTTTTTAAAAACTTTGTATTGGATGTGAATTGCTAAGTCTTTGACATCTTCTGGATTATACACAAAAGCTTGTTGAAAGGGTTTATTTTCCTGCAGAGACAAAAAGGGCGGACAGTGGGTGGAGAAATTGGAATGATGCCATTTGCATCTCTAAACGTTTTTCATATATGTCACTCAAATGGACTGGGAGTAAAAGTTGGATTGCTGCCAAATTCCCGTTATCAAATGTTCTAGACTGATGTGTTCTTTTGGAATATAGATTTGCTTTTAATCAGAGTTTTGTTTTTAACAAAACAACTTCCTCATTGTCTGAAGTTTTAATTTCCAGGCTAATTTTAAACATTTATTTTAAAATATCAAATACAATAACATATTGAATATATGACTGAACCAATCTTGCGCTGAATCTTGGTTTTCTGCAGATGAATTCATCGATTCTGTTAAAGGAGGCACAACTAACAAGATATGTTAATTTCTTAATTTTGTTTTATAAATTTAGATTACCCAATTATTTTTTCCAATTAAGAGGCAATTTTAGTGTGGCCAATCCACGTAATCTGCACATTTTTGGGTTGTGGAGGCGAAACCCACGCAGACACGGGGAGAATGTGCAAACTCCACACAGACAGTGACCCAGAGCCGGGATCGAACCTGGGACCTCAGCGCTGTGAGGCAGTTGTGCTAACCACTAGGCCACCGTGCTGCCCTTAATTTCTTAAAATTAATAAAGCAACATTCAAAATAATGACAGTTTTCTCAAGTTGACAGTTCTTGGTAACTTTTTAGCGATACGTGACTTATCCCATATCCCTGTAGCCAGGAGGCGGGCCTTCATCGTAAGAGTCCAGTGTGTAATCCTGAAATCGGAAACTCGCTAAATCAGGGGTGGGCAAACTTTTCCATGCAAGGGCCACATTCAAAAATTCACAATTTTAAAGGGCCGCATAGTATATTAAGTAAAATAATTACTTCACCCGGTTATGATTCTGGGCGCCTCATATAGAACACAGAACAGTACAGCACAGAACAGGCCCTTCGATGTTGTGCCGAGCAATGATCACCCTACTCAAGTCAATGTATCCACCCTATACCAGTAAGTAACCCAACAGCTCCCCCCCCCCTCATTAACCTTAAAAAAAAAAATGTTTTTTTTAATTTAAAGAAAAAAAAATGTTTTTAATTTTTTTTTTTAATGACTTGGTGGGCCGCATAAAAACCTTTGGCGGGCCGCATGCGGCCCGCGGACCGTAGTTTGCCCACCCCTGCGCTAAATGGTCGTCTTCGCAAAATAGTCGTCTTCAACACGAGAAAGGAATCTTCTGGATTTATTTTTTTAAGTGAGTGTAAGAGCTGGATTTGTCATTAATGGAGGAGGAGAGGCAACGATTAACGTGTCTTTGTTAGCAGTTTAGGTTTCGGACTGAGGTCAGGGTAGGATCAAGTTTAAAGCTGCAGACAGTTCTGGTTTTAAACCAGTGACAAAAACAACTCCAAGCTGTTTGGTGCTTAATGGGCTAAGTTGTATTACACTTTGTTTGCCATTAGGCTCGTCGCTTAACTGAACAGGCTTTTCTTGTTTAAAAATCTCACAGTCTACTAAAACTGCCATGAGAGGCTTTTGGATCGGGGCCAGCAGCATTTTGTTATCGGTCTCAGAATAAGATAACGGTTTGTTCTGGGGTTTACAAGTTTGAACTTCTCTCCAAATTTCATCATCATACGGTTGAATACATGATTCTAACCATGTCCATTTTTCTTCCATTGTACAAACATCCTGCATTTCACATAAATCATGTAATAAGGTGGTTACTCCCAATTTGTAAATGTGACTGAATTCTTGATGCCATTGAAAGGCACAAAGGGAGGCAGCTTCCCTTGCTGTTTGGTCCGTAACAGCATTTCCTCTTGTTTCCATAGTGTCCTCATGAGTAGGGGCTTTACATTTTAGAACTGATACTTCTTTGGGCAAGGTCATAGCTTCTAGAAGATCTCGTACTTCCTTTGCATTTCGCATAGGTGTACCCGCTGTTGTGAAAAATCCTCTTTTTCTCCCCAGATGGCCAAAATCATATGCTACTCCAGAACCATATCTGGAGTCAGTATAGATGTTAGCAGTTCTATCTCTTGCCATATGGCATGCTTCTGTTAGTGCTTTTAATTCGGCCTGCTGAGCTGATGTACCTGGGTTCAAACTTCCTTTAGCTAATACTTTGTGTGGGCTTGTGACTACCCACCCAGCTTTTCTGATACCCTTGTCAATAAAAGAGGAACCATCAGTGAACAGGATTAAATCTAGGTTCTGCAGTGGCTCTTCTTCTACTAAGCATATTTCTTCCATTTCCTCGATTATTTTCACACAGTCATGCCCTTCTCCCTCCCCTCCCTTTTGTTCCTCGGGAAGCAGGAGCAAAGATGATGGGTTTACAGGACTGGCATTGCATAAATGTAGGTTGGGAGCTTCCAGAACTGCTGTCCATCTAGCTCATGTAACTTGTGACACTGTACATGGATAATAGAGAATGGACTGAGTGTGCACATTTAATGGTTAACTTTTAGTTCAGGACAAGCCCTGATGTTGCCATTACAGCTCGACATGTGGCTTCCATGATTCGTAAACAACTGCCAAATGCTAGTGCCACATTGTCAAGTTTAGTATCCAACCGTCTTAACTGATCACCATGTTCCTGAGCTAGTACTGCAGTAATGTAACCATCTCTTTCATGAACAAACATGGTAAAAGGCTTTCCGTTGTTTGGAATACCTCAGGCTGGTGCTGAACACGGGGTCTTTTTCAAATTCAGAAATGATTGTTTTTGTTCAGAATTGAGTTTAACTCGATCTTTTGATTTTCTGTTTCTTTTTAAAAGATCATTCAATGGCTGGCATAACTGAGTATAAGAATCAATCCAATTTCTGTTAAAATTACAGAGTCCCAAGAAAGATCTGACTTCCTGTATAGTTGAGGGTTCTTTAGCTGCTTTGATGGCAGCTGTTCTATCCTGAATAAGTTCCCTTTTGCCTTTGGAAATTTTCTGACCCAAGTAAACAACTTCTGGATGGGCAATTTGTACTTTGGTAAAGCTACGTTTGTGACCATTAGTACTGAGGTGGTCCAAAACCACCCGTAGATCTTTCTCATGATCATCTTTATTGATGGAGGCTATCAGAACATCACCTACATACTGGATAATGGTGGAAGGCAGATCAGGCAGTTCGCTGAGATGATTCTGCAGAGCCATGTGGTAGATAGATGGGCTATTGTGAAAACCTTGCGGTAGTCTAGTCCATGTGTACTGTTGCTGATTAACTGTAAAAGCAAACCATGGTTGTACTTGCTTAGCTAGTGGTACTGACCAGAAGCCATTTGCCATATGACTGAAAACCATTGAAGGTCAGGAGTTAAAGAGTTAAAAATTGTAGATGGATCTGCCACTAAAGGAGCTTTTCTGACAATGAATTGATTTGCTTTTCTGTAGTCAATAGTAAGGCGCCATGTGCCATTAGCCTTTTTTACAGGCCTGTTTGATGAACTGTGAATGCACACTAAAATACCCCTTTCTTCAAGTTGTTTTATTATAGGTAGAAAGCCTTGAATTGAAGTTCTATTAATAGGGTATTGTTTGGTATAAGATGGAGCAGATCCCATAAAAATGACTGGTTCCATTTTCAAAAGACCACAATAATTTTTGTCAATTGCCCAAATTGGATGATTTTGTATTTCATTTTTTGATGTGTCTAATGGACCAGGTGATTTTTCCATTATTGAAATTGAGTGAAGAATTTATTGTGATAAGATGTCCATACCTAGAAGTGTTTGTGTTACTGGACCTACCCATATTGATGTCATCAGTTGATGTGGTCCAAATTCTAAAATCAGTGGTTTAGTCTTCCGAAGAGTAATAGAATCTCCTCCTGCAGCAAAAGCTTCAATTTTTCTGCAGTTAGGGGAAAGAAAGCAGCATTCTGTTCAGTAACACAGGTAAGTTCAGCTCCAGTGTCAAATAATAAATCGATATGAATACCTCCCACTCTTAGTGAAATATATAGTCCATCATTTTTCTGTTCCATGAGTGCATGTAGAGAAAAATGGAGAGAATCATCAAGAGTGGGGTTACGTCGTTTTTTGAATTATCATACAGAGAACGTCTTTGAGCTGGAGGACAGTTGTTTAACATTTCATTCACAGCATTGTCGTCATCGTATATGTCCCTACGTGGGTAAGGCTCCCCCTACATGGAAACAGCTGGGAGGGTCTAGAATCCCTGTACGCAAGTTTGGGTGCATCTTGTTTGTGTGCGTTACGTGATTGCGTGTCGCATCTTTTCGTCCGACGTCATTTCGTCCAACGACACTTCGTCCACGTCTTTTCGTCCAACGTCTTTTTGTCCGCCCGTCTTTTGGTCCAACGTCACTTCGTCCAATTAACCAATTGAAAATCAACTCCGTATAAAAGCATTTAATTGATAGAAAGCAGGCACAATACAGCTAGTGAATTTAATTGCTAAAATGCAAGTAATTGATGAAATTCAAGTAAAATGCAAGCTTAAAAATGCAGTTAAAAAGTTAAAAAATCTAAAAATGCAGTTAAAAAGATCTAAAAGTTTACTACTGATGAATTCCCGAAATTACTTAAAATTGATGTAAATTGTGAGCAACATTCCTCAAGAAATCAATTTTCGCTGTGGGATCATATTCAACGACCAATCTTTTGAGGCGTTCAGTTATTTTCTTATATCGCGTACATGAAGTCGCCTGATCCCCCCGAAGAATTTGAGCCTTTTTGCCTATTATTAACCCTTCCTCTTCCTTCAGAATTTTGATTAACCTCCAGATATTCAAATGAGCTCCACCCGCCGAACACTTTATCGCAGAATGAAACCCCTCAGCAGCATTATTTGTTCTCGGTAGATCTTGTAGAACACGCTGATTAACATTCCATACAGCTGTCGGGAACGTAGGTGTTTCTCTCCTTCGTCTGGCACCACGTCCTCTCACAATGCCTATGTAAGTCAAGTCGAAGTAAACGATGAATTCAGCAGGTATTTCTTCATCGTCTATCAAATCTTCATAAGCCTCTTCGACATCTTCAACGGGGAGGAAAGCTAATGCTGAAAAACATCGAATTTTAAGACAGAATTCAGAGTCTGTGTTGTATTTTTCTTTGAGGCCTAAATCGGTAATTTTTCGAAACACAGATTGGCTCAAATGAAACAAACATGCCACGACAGATGCATTAAGGAATGATGAATTAATTGCCTTGTGAACTGCAGCTTCAAAATCTGCCATGATATCAATCGGATCTGCATCAGGTTGCATAATTTTCAATTGGTCAAAGAATAATTCGTATGTCTGCTTCCTTTTATTCGGCAGTAATGCAAAGACCCGTGGTAGACTGCTACCTTTAACTTGTACATGAATGCAGAACAGTTGAAACCACTGTTGTGGCACAATCTTGAATGTTCCATCACATGCCCAATGACGATATGATGCTAAATCCTGAAGAGCACTTTCTGATGCGAATACTAGTAAGCGCTGTTGATCCTCGACACCCGAATCGAACCTCAGAAACTGCTGGCCATTGTCAAGCTTGCAATATTTGTCAGGTATTTCAAAACCGTGTCTAGCCGCTGGATTAGCGGGAAATCCAGAATTTTTTTGTCGGCACCTTTGAATAGTCCTTGAGACGACGGGCAGCCTTGGGAGTTGAGAGCAGGTATTTTCTGATAGCTGCGTAAACTTGGCCGCTAGTATGCTACGCGAACTTGCTGCTATGTTTTCCACTGCTTCATGCTTTATTTCTGCAACTGCTTTTCTAGCATTTAATGAATCGACATCAGCTGGATGAAGGTGCTCATTAGAGAAATAAATAATTTTAGGCTCATTGTTTTCCGTGACCGTGTGAATCCGCACTGAACATAGCCTTCTTTTCTCACATCTCCAGTATTCTTTTCCTAGGTTTGCACTGCTCGAATGAAAATCGTAGATATAGTTATTTCCATCAGCCACCTTCCGCTTACTCTTCGTTGACACAATGAACTTTGCCATTTCGGGATGGGCGAATTCGGGATTAGGAAAGAGACAGATAATATCTATCCTTTAACGAGGCTCGTTAAAGGGGAGAGAACGATAATAACTATCCTTTAACGAGGCTCGTTAAAGGAAAGAGGCCGGTAATAAAGATCCTTTATTGTATATTATGTGCATTAGAGAAGATTTCCATGTACAAAAGTTAAAGTGGAGTGGTGCTACTAAGCAAGTTACTAAAAGTCAAGTTACAAAAAGTCTTTGACAAAAAAAATCATCCAGCAAAAACACGTAAAAAGTCACAAAAAATCTTTGACGAAAAAAATCACCGGACAAAATGACGTTGGACCAAAAGACGGGCGGACAAAAAGACGTTGGACGAAAAGACGTGGACGAAGTGTCGTTGGACGAAATGACGTCGGACGAAAAGACATAGCACCACGTGATTGACCACGAGGTGGAAACGTATTGTAGTGAACATTGTCTACTTCATTATCATCTCGCGAATCCATCCGTTGTTTGATAGCATGTTGCCATCCAGTGTCCGACTCTACCGCAGAAAAGACATTGTGGTATTTTCTGACCTGATTTTAATGGAGCAAGGGTACATGTTTGCCCTGACGCTTGTGGCAAAATTGTAGTTACTGCTGATATTCCTGTAGACGCTGCAAAAGCCGCTGCTGGAGCAGCAGATAACATAGGCTGAAATTGAGCAATGGGTAACATCGGCTGAACTTGAGCAAAAGGTACCATGGGCTGCATTTGAGCAGCTGCAGTGTTTAAGATTGCCTGGTTGTGCAAATCACGATCTATCTCAATGCATCGCTCAACTATGTCGCGATATGTACCAGCTGTGGCCCAAGCCGGTAAAACCAAATTCAAGGCAGCAGAAACTTCAGGTTTAACACCGGCTAGAAAAGCCGTTTTAAATGGACTTAAAGTGCTTGTGTCCCATGTGTCAGTTTCATGTCCGAGTGTCATTCCGGAGTGTTCTATCCAAGTATGTAAAAATCTTTCTTCGAAATCCTGAACATCTTCATTATATTTTGAATGCAAGATGTGATCTTAGACCAATCAATTCTCGAGGGGCGAAATTTTAATAGCCAATTTTTGATTGCCAGCCAACCAGCTTCTAAACTTAGCAAATCCTCTTCGAGGGCAATTTCTACCTCTAGTCCAAGAGTTGCACTGGCATGAATGCCTACTACAACAGTCAGAATTTGTACTCCATCAAATGGGTGGAGATGATAAACGGGTTTTAATCTGTGAAGTTGATCCCATGTGGTCATACTACCCTTTTTAGGGTGTTGAAGATCTTTGGACCAATTGTCAGTTTTTTCAGGGTCTGCTGGTTCATGAATCCAATGGTGGTCAAATACGTTTTTAGTGACAGTTTCATCTTCCTCTTCTACTTTCTTGCTTCCAACTCTAATCCGTTTGCGTTTTAAAGGGGCTAGTCAAATTAATTTAGTATTTTGCATTGTAGGAAAATGTGTTGTATCACTATTTTCATCTGATTCAACTGGCAAATGAATTTTAGATTTTAATTTAGTCCTGACACTTGATCTCGGCTGTGCTATTGCCAATTGTGCCACTGGGGCTGCTTGCTGAATTTGAACTGTTTGTTCAGCTGCTTGTTGAATCTGGGCTGTGCTTTGGTTTAAATTATGAGCTGCAAGACTGTCTATCAGGATTTTGCAGTGTCCTTTTAAATTGTTCATTTCCCCTTCTAAATCAAATCTTTCTTCGATTAACTTGCAATTTTCAATTTCAATTCGCTCAGTTTTTGATGGCAACTGTTGGTATTTTGACTTAATTTCAAGAACTTTATGTTGCAATTCCTCAATTTGAAAAGATAGTTGCTGGACTTTAAAGGATTTGTTTTCCAATCCTGTTCTAATTTCATGATAATGCTCAAGTTTGGATTTTGCATCGCGTAATTCCTCAACAACTGCAATCAGTTGATCTTTAGTGGACTTAAGCTCATGATCACTTTTATTTTTAATAGTTATTTCTTGCTGTCTGCATATTTGTCCCATAATTGCCAGGGACCATTTTGCACGTTCTGCACCATGCAATCGTGTGTATTTTCCCCAATGCCCTCCTGATATTGTCGAGGGACGACTGTCCTCTGGGGATATCATATTTTGTTTCAATTTTTCTTGAGATTTCACATGGTCTAAATTGTCTACGAATGAAAAATCCAAAATCTCCCAATATATCTTCAATAGAAACATCTTGTAATGCACTACCTCACTTGGACGTTGTGGGAGTAGTTCTCCACCATTTGAAGGTCCTGAATCTATTTTGGGACTCATGTCCACCATAAACGCAGCCTTACACCCAATTGTTTGGTGGTCAACTCCCTTTCTGTATCTGTGTACACTACCGTGACTATTTTTTTTTTCAGTCCCTTTTTATTTCAGTTTCAACGACCGGCACCTGATTGATTTAGCACAGTCTATGAAAATATCCTTTCCAGGGGTTGAAGCACTGATTGATGCGGCTTTAAGACTTTTAATGGGTGAAAAAGATGTTTATTACCCCAGTCTAGCCGTTTGTCCTTGGATCTTCTGTCCTCGTGGGCCTCCCCCGATTATTCCCGAAGGTTCCTGAACCTCTCCGATTTTGTCCGATCTCCTTTCAGAGCTCCTCCCCTTTTGCCGAACTACGCCAGGTTGTTAGATGTACCCTGTGGTTTTAGCAGCACATTGCGATTACTAATACTCAGTAGAAATTTAAGTTAAAACTTCTCAGGTGCAAATAAGAATCTGCTTCATTTGTCTCTACTGATTACAATTGAGAGTCATTTAAATTCTTATTCACTAATAAGTCCAGGCAGCATAGGACTCACAGGGAGGCAATCTGTAGACAATTCAACTTTCAAACAATCACAGAAATGATTTTCTTGTTCAGGCAAACATCTCGCAATAACTTCAGAAGTCAAACTCAGAAAGTGAAATATGAAAAAAAAAACAGACACAGCGAATATTTAAGTCAAAGTATAGACTGATTCCGGAAAGAGAGAGAGAGAGATGGCCGAAAATCCATCATGGTTATACCAAATCATAGACTTTAGCCATCTATCTACACCCCAATGTAATTCTAATTGGTTTGGATTAACATCAAATGAGTTTGATTTGAGGGTTAATTGTCACTCATTAATAGGCAACATTAACCTAAAATGCATTCTTGTATGAGCTTATGGAATGCGATTCGGCTTCCTTATCGAAAGCTGCTTGAACTGGATTCTTGCTGCGGACAATAGCACCTTTAGGTTCCTGCCCTGTTGTGACGGAGCCTGCCCTGTCCTTGGTCACGTTATCTTGCAAATGTATTTGTTAGCTGATTAAGAATGCTGTTTTAATTCATCAGTTTCTGTGTTCTGTTGAAGCTATGTTTTGAAATGCTGAATGTGTGTTTTGAAATGACCTGAGATTATGAGTGAGTTTTAAAATGGTATTTAATAGACTCGGGGCTTAATGCTAAATAGCTATCTTTTACCTATAGAAAATAGCTGCCTCCTACACGCTCCCACGTATGGGCGACACGGTAGCACAGTGGTTAGCACGGTTGCTTCACAGCTCCAGGGTCCCATGTTTGATTCCTGGCTTGGGTCACTGTCTGTACGGAGTCTGCACGTTCTCCACGTGTCTGTATGGGTTTCCTCCGGGTGCTCCGGTTTCCACAGACCAAAGATGAGCAGGTTAGATGGATTGGCCATGCTAAATTGCCCTCAGTGTCCAAAAAGGTGAGGTGGGGTTATGGGTTAGGTTGGAGATATGGGCTTAAGTTGCTCTTTCCAAGGGCTGGTGCACTCGATGGGCCAAATGCTCTCCTTCTGCACTGTAAATTCTATGATTCTGTTTCAGTGTGAACTCGCTGGTGTTTCTGCAGATTCTGTTTACTTGTAAATCTTTTTTCACAGTCAGAACATTTAAAAGGTTTCTGATCAGTGTGAACAAGTTGGTGTCTAGTCAGATCGGATGACTGAGTGAATTTCTTCTCACACACGGGGCAAGTGTACGGTCTCTGCCCAGTGTGAACACGCTGGTGTTTCAAAAGCTGGGATGACTCAGTGAATCCCTTCCCACACACGAAGCAGGTAAACGGCCTCTCCCCAGTGTGAGTGCGTTGATGTATCGTTAAACACCTTTTACTTTTAAAGCTCTTCTCAGTCAGAACATTTAAAAGGTCTCTTATCAGTGTGAACATGTTGGTGTGTCCGGAGGTTCGATGACTGAGTGAATCCCTTCCTACACACGGAGCAGGTGAATGGCTTCTCTCCAGTGTGATGGCGTTGGTGGAACAGTAAATCATTTCTGCTTTTAAAGCTCTTCTCACAGTCAGCACATTTAAACGGTCTCTGGTCAGAGTGAACCTGATGGTGAGTCCGGAGGTTTGATGAAGCATTAAATCCCGTCCCACACACGGAGCAGGTGAATGGCCATTCCCCAGTGTGAGTGGGTTGATGTAACAGTAAATCCTTTCTGCTTTTAAAACTCTTCTCACAGTCAGCACATTTAAAAGGTCTCTGCTCAGTATGAACAAGTTGGTGTGTCAGGAGGTGGGATGACCGAGTGAATCCCTTCCCACACACCGAGCAGGTGAACGGCCTTTCTCCAGTGTGAATACGTCAATGAGTTTCCAATTCAGATGGGTAATTGAATCCCATCCCACAGTCCCCACATTTCCACGGTTTCTTCATGGTTATTGACACGTTATCAGTAGGTGGGATGCAGATTTGAGGTAACTATCAGATCAGCCGTGATGTTATTAAATGGTGAAACAGGCTCACGGGGCTGAATGTCCTATTGCTGCTTCTTGATTCCTTTGGTACGAATGTCCTTATGTCTCTCCAACTTGGATCATCAGTTGAAGCCTGAGTACGGTGTCTCCCTGATGTAAATGCTGCAATTTAATTTCATGCTGTGTGATTGGTTAAAGCTCAGTTCCAACTAACTGTGGAAAATTACTGAGATGTCTGTGTCTCGGTGCTTTTGAATCAGTCATTTTTGAAATGTTTTCCAAAAGACAAAACAGACAAACATTTCTCCATCTACGTTGAAAGGCCGGTCCTGATGAATCAAGTGACTCTGTCAGATCTCGTCATGATGTTTCTGTAAAAGGAGATTACATTGAAATATTGTGAATTTTTAAGACACAAACAGGCCATTAGAACATAGAACATAGAACAGTACAGCACAGAACAGGCCCTTCAGCCCTCGATGTTGTGCCGAGCAATGATCACCCTACTTAAACCCACGTAACCCGTAACCCAACAATCCCCCCATTAACCTTACACTACGGGCAATTTAGCATGGCCAATCCACCTAACCCGCACATCTTTGGACTGTGGGAGGAAACCGGAGCACCCGGAGGAAACCCACGCACACACGGGGAGGACGTGCCAACTCCACACAGACAGTGACCCAGCCGGGAATCGAACCTGGGACCCTGGAGCTGTGAAGCATTGATGCTAACCACCATGCTACCGTGAGGCCCCTCTGTCACAGATTCTGCTGAAATGAAAACGAAATGAAATGAAAATCGCTTATTGGCACGAGTAGGCTTCAATGAAGTTACTGTGAAAAGCCCCGAGTTGCCACATTCCGTCGCCTTTCCGGGGAGGCTGGTACGGGAATTGAACCGTGCTGCTGGCCTGCTTGGTCTGCTTTAAAAGCCATCGAATAAGCCCAGTGAGCTAAACCAGACCCTGCTGTCAATACTCAGCACACATCTCCGACTATCCCACCTATCAAATCTCAGCCTTTCAGCTGATTTTCGATTCCATTTTCTCTCATGTGCTTGTCCCGATTCCTTTTGAAAACATCTCAGCACTTTCCTCAACTCCTTTCCATGGTAATGAGTTGCACATTCTGAACCTGTGATAAATAATTTTGTCCGTATTGTCCCCTTGGATTTATTCGTAACTATCTTGTATTTATGACTTGTTGTTTATTGAAATGAAAAATCTCTTATTGTCACAAGTAGGCTTCAAATGACGTTACTGTGAAAAGCCCCTAGGCAGCTGTTCGGGAGGTTGGTACGGGAATCGAACCGTGCTGCTGGCCTGCCTTTGTCTGCTTTCAAAGCCAGCGATTTAGCCCAGTGTGCTAAACCATGGTCACTCTCTCACATCGCCCCCCCCTCCATTTAATCTTTCCTGAGAGCTGTAATCTCTCATGTGACAAAAGTCATCGCTGTCAATACAGGATAGAATTCGCAAAGAGACAAACTTTCTGTTGGGTTCAGTTTGTTGTGTGCAAATTCTCCAATTCTAACCCCCTGTAAAAGGGGTTTACAAAAGCCATCACTGTCAGTCCAGGATAGAAATTCTGAACAGACAGTTCTAGTTTCTCTGGAACATTTTTTCTTCTCTTGTTCCCCCAAAGCTGTAAATCCCCGTCCCACACACTCTCCCTCCTCCCTGGGCTGAAATCCAAACCCATCTCACCATGCTGCCCTTCTTTCCTCCACTCCCAGTTTTCTCCCTCCCTCCCCTCTGCCTGGGTTCAGTTCTCCAACTCCTGTCTGCAGACCGACAATAAATTAATGGGCCTTAATTGGGAGTTTGGGGCCTCCAGCGGGTGTTTGTGAATCCTCCCCGCCCACCTGCCAGGGTTTCCTTCATTGCCAGAGATCAGAGTCCTCATTGATTTGAGTGCAAAGTGGATGCTCTTATTTATTATCCCCCCCTCCCCCATCCTCTGATGTGAACCATCCTCCAGTGTGTGAAGCAGGATGGTGCCCGTTAACCTGGGCCTGTTCCCGGGAGGGAGGGAGAAGCTCCGCAGCTGCAAACCAGGGAGCTGACAATAATTGTGAAGGGTTTGCTCAGCTCACAATGCCCGAGGACTGATTGACGGCGGGTTCGGACCAATAGAAAGAGGGGACGGGCCTGGAAGACCAAACAAGAACGGCTGGTCCTCCAGCCAATCAGAGTGAATGGGAGGCAGAGCAAATCGGGGCTCGCACTCCCTCCGCATGCACCCCGCCAATCACTTTGTCCATTCGGACCTGTCTCGGGGAAAAGCCCGAGCAGCTTTCGCCGGTTCAACTGCTGTATCCTAGCTTCGTATTCGGAGCTTCGGGCTACACGGAGTGTTTATGAAGCCTCCTGACCCATCCGCCGGCTCCATCCCTCCCTCATGCCTCACCCGATCGAATTTGACCGGTTGAGGATCCCACCCTACCGCCTGAATCCAGAGTTGTCATCGGTACTGCACACCATTCAGAGCGGGGAAGAGACCCTACTCATGCTTCTGTGGAGACAAGGGCACCACGATAGCACAGTGGGTAGCAATGTCGATTCACAGCTCCAGGGACCTGGGTTTGATTCCCGGCTGGGTCACTGCCTGTGTGCACTCTGAACTTTCTCCCCGTGTCTGTGTGGGTTTCCTCCGGGTTTTCCTATTTCCTCCCACAAGTCCCAAAAAACGTGCTGTTTGGTGATTTGGACATTCTGAATTCTCCCTCTGAGTACCCGAGTAGGCGCCGAAGTGCGGCGACTAAGGGATTTTTCAGTAACCATTGCAGTGTTAAAAGCCTATTTTCGACACTAATAAAGTTTATCATTCAATTGATCGTCAAATGTGGACAGGCACAAGGACACCAGCAGCATGCTGAACCGGTGGAAATAGGAACTGGTTTAGCACAGGGCAGGCCAGCAGCGTGGTTCAATTCCCGTACCAGCCTCCCCGAACAGGCGCCAGAGTGTGGCGACTAGGGGCTTTTCACAGTAACTTCATTTGAAGCCTACTTGTGACAATAAGCGATTTTCATTTCATTTTACATGTGGGGACTGTGGGAAGGGATTCAAGTCCCCATGTGAGCTGGGAACTCATCACCGCAGTCACACCGGCGACAGACCATTCACCTGTTCTGAGTGTGGGAAGGAATTCTCTCAGTTATCCGAGTGAGGATTTACCAGGATGTGGGAGCCGAGCTGGTGAGGAAGTGAGCGGCCTTTAATAAGGTTCAGGCTGCTCTATATAAGAAAGGAGTTTGATTGGGGTGGTACACCCGGCAAAGCTGCGGGTTACATTTCGAGACACTGGAGGAGGCGAATACCTTTATTGTAAACCATGGACTGGGGTCCAGTTATCTGTATTGGACAAAGGGGGGGGGGGGGGGGGGGGGGGGGGGGGGGGGGATTGGCCCCCGTTGGAAATTGAGTCTAGTTAGAGACTGTATTCTGAAGTCTGTTTTATCCTCGAAGTAGGCAATATCGTTGTTTTTATTTTCTTGTTGTCCTGAGAGGAACTGCCCTGTCAGCAGTCAGCTGGTGAATGGGAGTGAGATGTTTTGGGGGGGGGGGGGGGGGGGGGGGGGGGGGGGGGGGCTGCAGCTGGTGAACCAGTTTTGGCTGGTTCAACAAGCTCAGCATCTGGGCCGGAGCCCCGGGGGGACGTTGGATTCAATTTTAGTGTCCAGATGAGGCGTTGGTGAAAAATGGGGAGGGGGTTAGTTTGCTGATGATGACTATAAAACTGTTTTTGTTTTACTCTGAAGATGTGTGCGCGTGGTGGCCATCTTGGGTGGACCCTTGGCCCGTACTTTTTGAAGATTTGCTGGATAATCCCTCACGGTGGAAATGGCTGATTCCGTGACGGGGGCTGGTGCAGAGACCCTTGATTCAGCTGCTCACCTGGAACGCCAGGGGATTGGGTGGACCAGTGAAGGTCAAGGGTTTTCGCTCACCTAAAGAAACAAAATGCTGGTGTGGTGTTCTTGCAGGAGACTCGTTGCGGGTTAGAGATCAGACCAGACTGCGGAGCGGGGAGCCAAGTGTTTCACTCGGGCTTTGACGAAGGGCTCGATGTGCTGCAATTCTAATCAATAAACAGGTCACGAGTATCATTGTGGACACTAATGGGAGATACGTGGTGGTCAGTGGGTCATTGGCAGGTACATTGGTGGTGTTGGTGAATGGCTAAGCC
The DNA here is from genome assembly GCF_902713615.1 of Scyliorhinus canicula. Classification (NCBI taxonomy): domain Eukaryota; kingdom Metazoa; phylum Chordata; class Chondrichthyes; order Carcharhiniformes; family Scyliorhinidae; genus Scyliorhinus; species Scyliorhinus canicula. The sequence continues at coordinate 84,633 of NW_024055425.1, forward strand.
CCTAACTGGGACGATGTGGCATTTGTAAAAAAAATTGTTGGGATCCATCCCAGACCTGGATATACATCAATCAATGCTTGGCGGAGACTTCACCTTGTGTACTGGATCTGGAAATGGACTGGTACAAGCCCATTCAACCGCTATAAATACACAATAACGGAGTGAAATCTGGACGGACCATCTGGCATGACCCAGGCACCGGAAACGACAACAGCGAACCCGGAAAAAAAGAGAAATAAATCTGTTCCCATCAGTAGATTGTAAAAGAATTATGGGACACAGATTTAAGATTGTGAGCAAGATCTACAGGGAGGATATGAGGAAGAAATTTTACAGAGTGAATGATAATGATATGGAACTCAATGCTTACAAACAAAGGTCGATAATCTCCAGGTCCTGATAACTCGAATGGTGCTGTCAGAATTGGGTGTGAGGATTGGTTGTGAGTTTCCTGTCTGCGAATTACTTTCTAAGTTCCTGTGAAAGATGGTTACAAAGGCATCACTGTCAGTCCAGAAATAAAATTCAGGAAAGATAAACATTTCTCTTGGTTTGAATTTGCTGTGTGTGAATCCTCCCCTACTAACCCCCTGTAAAAGGGTTTCCAAAATTACTCACTGTCAGTCCAGGGTAGAAATTCACAACATTATCTCCTCCTGCTCCCTGGTCCAGGATAACCGCTCATCCCCCCCCCCGCTGCACACTGACCATCTTGTCATCAGCAGTCCCCTGATTTGAGGGTGATGTTGACTCATGATTGTGAGTTTCTGCCCTGGGTCTTCATGTGGCTGAACAAAGCCGCAGAGTTTTGGACACATGGGACAGGATGTCTAATAAGACAGTGAAATCCGGAGAGCAGGATTGGCTTCCTTTTCTTTCTATCTCTGCCACCACTTTGCATCATCAATAAGACATTGGGACTCAGGACTAATCCAGTTTGATGGACAAGTTGTCTCCATTCTGAACAATGCGGAACAAGCTCCTCCCACTCATTGAAACATCGCCCCCGACAAAGATGAGAAATGCACATGCTAGTAAGGCTAGTATGATATGAATGGGAGTTAATAGTAGTGTACCAAGTACTTGCTACCCTGTTGAAACTGAGGTTTTAAGGTAGTCAGTGCTAGGTTTTCAAACAATTATAAAGATAATTTGACGATCTCTCAAATTTGTTAGAATTCTGGCGGTCAATATTTTTGTTACAAAATGGTTACCAGATCAGCAGTAATGTACTTTGCACCAAATGGGCATCGAATAACCATATGTACATTAACGAGATGGTTGCAACAGCACTAAATTCAATGTGTGTAGATTTGGGATTGAGTGAGTCAGGTGTGAAGAGGACTTGTTGAGAAAGGTGGATTGTCCTGGGGAAGCCTTTCCTGCCACATTCCAATAAAGATGGCGCCCGTTAACCCGAGCCCAACATGAGGAGCTGCAGCTCCGCTCGGTACAAGCTGGGTGCAGTAAACTCTTTTCCGACGTTTGCGGCTCACAACAGCTTTACACAACGTTTCCGCCCACCCCCGCCATCTCTCGCTCCCTCCATATTGTTAAATGTCTCTCACCAATTCCGGATCTGAAAAAGACCCCATTCAGCATCGCCATTATCCACACTGCGCATGCTTCAATCACAGCCTGATCCCGCCCCTCATTCACTCCGATTGGTTGGAGGACCAGCCGCCCTCACTCGATCCTCACGTCCCGCCTCCGCTTTCTATTGGTCCGGAGCTGCCGTCAATCACCCGGGCATTGTGACGGTGACAGATGGTGAGAGCGGCCACAGGCTCAGGCTGACTGGCTGATTGTTCCTGTCTCAGCCCCTCCCCCTCCCTGCTGCCCTCTGTCCTCTCGCCCCTCTGCCTGAGGTGGGAGTGGGACCACCTGGGACTGCAGACCCTGCCCTCTGTCCTCCCGCCCCTCTGCCTGAGGTGGGACCACCTGGAACTGCAGACCCTGCCCTCTGTCCTCCCGCCCCTCTGCCTGAGGTGGGACCACCTGGGACTGCAGACCCTGCCCTCTGACCTCCCGCCCCTCTGCCAGAGGTGGGACCACCTGGGACTGCAGACCCTGCCCTCTGACCTCCCGCCCCTCTGCCTGAGGTGGGACCACCTGGGGCCTGTTGATGCCCCCCTCCTGGGGTGAAGACCCTGCCCTCTGTCCTCCCGCCCCTCTGCCCGGGATGGGAGTGGGACCACCTGGGGCTGTTGTGAAGACCAAGGGCTTTGTTTTGCGACCCACAGGGCTGAAGACCGCCGTCCGCCTGCCTTTCACCGTCTGTGGTGGGTGTGGGGCAGCCTGGGACATTGTTTTAGGCCCCTCCATGGCTGAAGAACGCTGCCCCGCTCTGCTGTTGCCCTGCAGCACCTTCCCTTGTGGCACCTGCTGTTGTGGTGCCACGTCCATCCTCCCTCCCCCCATCTTGCCCTACTACCCTGGTCTTAGATACATGGCCAGACCGTACCGGGGTGGGCATGGCCAGTACCCCAGGGGCATCCTCCACTCTGCCGAACGCAGGGCAGCCTAGAACCTATGCAGGGACGGGAGCCTCTCGACCCTCCGCGGCCCCCTCACCTTTCTGCCTACGAATAGGGCAACTTGGGGTCAAATGTTATGCCCAACCCCACCATGACCATCGAGGTGGGCACTCGTGCGATGGCCGGGCTGTTTGGCCCCTCGGCCATCGTAGCCGCCTCCAGGATGTACGGCAAGGTTGTGTTATTCCTGTGGGCCGAGCAGACGGTCCACCATGTCCTGGAAAGGGGGCTCACGGTGAGCGGGCCACACGTGGTGGTGGACCTGCTGGAGGCCACCGCCGAATGTGTGGTTCTTTCAAACGTCCCGCCCTACCTCCCCACCGAGCTCCTCCTCCCCAACTCAACCTGCTGGGGGAGGTCAGGTCCGGGATGGCGTCAGTGACACTCGGCCTGCGGGACCCTTCCCTCCACCATGTCTACTCCTTCCGGCATCAGATTTTTGTCCACCTGACCCGGGAGGAGATCACAGAGGAGGGCTGAGGCATATTCGCCGGAACTGCCCCACCCTAACGGCCACCACCAACACCACCTCCAGGGTGGCCACAGCTGGCACTGCCGCCCCTCTCCTCTGCCACCTCTTCGTCTGCCCAGCAGCCGGCCCTTGGCAACCCGGTACAGTTTTACTCCCCGGTCACCTCCTTTTGTTCGTCGCCAGGGGCTGGCGGCAGCCACCAGTGTCCTCATATATTCGGCTCATGGGCGGGCGACGGCGAGGAAGGCTCCCTGCTCATAACACCGAAGCAGATGATGCCAAGTTCCATCCCGGACCTATTCCCGGTGGTCTTCCGGGGTCACTCCGAGGGCCCTGCATCGAAGGCGGAGGCAGGTTCGGAGCCGCCACCGTCCACGGACCCTGAATCGTGGGGGGAGCTGCAGGGAACCCGCCTGAGGACGATCCTGGGGGTGGGATGAAATGAAAATCGCTTATTGTCACAAGTAGGCTTCAAATAAAGTTACTATGAAAAGCCCCAGTCGCCACATTCCGGCGCCTGTTCGGGGAGGCTGGTACGGGAATTGAACCGCGCTGCTGGCCTGCCTTGGTCTGCTTTAAAAACCAGCTATTTAGCCCTGTGGTAAACCAGCCCCGGATCAACTCGAGCCAAGGGCATGACGATGGGCCCGCGGTGCCTGCCACGGGGGCTTGGGCTCAGGCGGTGAATGGTCGGAGGAGGAAGGCTGCTCAGTGGCGGGCCAGGAGGAGGATTTAGACGCTCTCTGCAGCGAGGCAGAGGGCAGCCTCATGCCCGGCACCGAGTCTCGCCTCGTCCCCTCCGGGCATTTTTGAAAAGCATCACGGTTACCGGGACTGCGTGCGGCTGGCCCTGGACAGCTGGGGAAATCTGGGGCTGCTCCTCGAGTCCAAAGCAGAGAACTGGTTTGCCGAACGCCTTCCTGTCTCTTGACCAGGAGAAGGCGTTCAACAGGGTGGGTTCGAATATTTGCTCGGGACTCTGCGAGCTTTCGGGTTCGGGACGCACTTTGTCACCCGGATCCGATTACTGTACACCGCCTCGGAGTATCTGATTAAGGTTAATGGACCCTGACGGAGCCCCTTCGCTTTGGGAGAGGAGTGAGTCAGGGCTGCCCCTTGTCTGGCCAACTTTATTCTCTATGCGTGGAGCCTTTCCTGCGCCTCCTGCGGAGGAGGTTGTCGGGGCTGGTTCTGCGCGAACCGGGCATGGCAGTGGTCCTTTCGGCTGACGCTGATGACGTGCTCCTCATGTTCACTGACCCCGGTGACCTGTGGAGGTTGCGAGAGTGCCAGACGTGCACTCCGCTGCGTCTTCTGCTAGGATCAACTGGGCTAAATGTTCCGGGCTCCTGGTCGGTCCATGTCAAATGGACCCCCTCCCAGAGGAACGCAGGTCCTCCAGCTGGAGCCGGACCAACATCCTCTACTTGGGAGTCCAGCTTTACCCAGCAGAGGAAGCCTGGACGGCGAACTGGCAGGAGCTGGAGACCAAGGTCACCACTCGCATGGGACGCTGGACAGGACTGCTCCGAGTGCTGTCCTGCAGGGGTCGAGTTCTCTTCATAAACCAGCTGGTTGCCTCCATGCTGTGGCACCCGCTGGTCACTTTGACTCCTCCCCCTGACTTTGTCACACATATCCAGAGAACTCTGATTCAGTTCTTCTGGGACAATGGAATGCACTGGGTCACTGCGGAGGTCTTGAATCTCCTGATTGCGGAGGGCGGTCAGACGCTGGTCTACCTTCGCACTCGGGGAGTGACTTTCCGCCTTCAGAGTCTGCAGCGTTACCTGTGCGTTGAGCCTTCTCCATGATGGTGTGCCCTGGAGACGTATTTTTTCTGCCAGGTGTATGGCCTGAACTACGTTGTGCAGCTCCTGTTCGTTGACCAGCAAGGTCTTCGGAGTTCTTTATTGGCACTGCCCGTCTTGTACGAGGACCTTCTCAAAGTCTGGAACATGGTCGCCGTGCACCATAGCTCTCTCCCGTTAGGCGTAGTGGCTATCGTAAGGGAGCTGCTGCTCAGGAATCCGCACCTCCGCCAATATCCATTCCAGTGGCTGGCAGAGCGGAGGGCTGTGGATCCGGGGTGATCAGGAACAGGGACGTGCTGGGTGGTGGAGGAGTGGGCTGGAAAACGCCCTACAAGCTTGCGGAGTGCGGAGCTGTGTCCGTCCAGCGCATGGCCAAAGCTATCCGAGGCCTCAAATCAGTCATGCTCGGCCCCGTGGGCACACTTGGACTCGAGTCGGCGCTGTTGTGCGGTGGCATCCCGTCTGGGCGGATGCCAGCTTGGACGGAATTCCACACTTGTCCCAGGCCCCGGAACCGGGCCTGGCGCCGGTGCCCCACAACCCCGGCTGTCTTGTGAAAATACCCTCCTTTTCGCACCGTGCGGAGGGGTTTCCTGTCCGGCCTGCAATTGCACACTTTCCACCTCCTTGCCCTTGCCTGCCGTCTGGACACGCCTTGGCGTACCTCGTTGTCGTCCGGCGCTGGAGGTCCCTCTACAGACGCCCGCCATAAAACTTGGGGACATGGGGTGGAGGGTGTTGCACAGGACAGTGCCGTTCAAGCGGAGTATATCCTGCATCCGGACTTAGTCTGGCGAGATACCCGGTGTGAAAACTAAGTTGAGTTAAGCCACCACACGGCCTCCCCAGAGACCTGCTCCTTTTGCGGCCTGGTGGAGACCGTGGAGCACGTGTATGTTGTCTGTCCTGGGCTGCACTTCCTTTTTGTTTTCCTGACAATGTTGTTGTTGGAATTTTGTTTGCCCTTCAGCCCCACGCTCCTGATGTACGGACATCCGGTGCGGAGCGAGGCGGGAAAGGCGGAGGACGTCCTTGTGAACTGGGCCTGGCCAAACTTGCCATTAATAGGTCCAAGCAGCGGGCAACCAAGGGGGTCATCCGACCTGAATGTCTGCCCCTCTTCTGCAGCCTTGTTCGCGACCGAGTGTCCCTGGAGCGTGCGGTGTCCACGGGCTCACTCAAGCCTTCCGTGCTCGGTGGGAGCTGCAGGGGTTGGGCTGCCTTACAGACCCTGATTTTCACACTTTGATTTGATGGGTTTTGTTAAGTTTCCGTTTCCTTTCCAGTTCCTTTCGGGCTGTGCTCCATTCGTTGTTTGGGAGCAGCCCCCTTTGTTTTGTCCATCTGTTAATTTTTGTTCCTTTACTTAGTTTTCACACCGTGTATCACGCCAGACTAAGTGGCGGATGCAGGATATCCTCCTGCTGTGTGTAGATAAATGCAGCAGGTCATCACTCACAAAACTCAAAAAACAAAATTAAAAAGTTATAATTATCTGCCCTTATCATATGGCACCACAGGGTCTCAGACAATAATAGTGGAGATGGGGCCCAGAGGAGAAATAGCAAAGGATTCACTCACTTTGAGAGTAACAAACACAGTGTCTGTTCCCATAACAAGTCAGGCTGCAGTGTAAGTGAACATATCATTGGATCCAATGTACTGATAATACCGTCAGTATCTAGAGAACCATAACTTAAGTTTCGTTTTCATATAATAGTGAGTTAGTCATGGTTTGTTGACAACATAATATAATCCACTTCTGGTGTGTGTTACTCTGTCACTGTTGAAAATGAAATGAAAATGAAAATGAAAATTGCTTATTGTCACGAGTAGGCTTCAATGAAGTTACTGGGAAAAGCCCCTAGTCGCCACATTCCGGCGCCTGTCCGGGGAGGCTGGTACGGGAATCGAACCGTGCTGCTGGCCTGCTTGGTCTGCTTTTAAAAAGCCAGCGATTTAGCTCAGTGAGCTAAACCAGCACCACTGTTAGATCATAACCTTTAAAAAAAATAAATTTAGAATACCCAATTCATTTTTCCCAATAAAGGGGCAATTCTGGTGTATGTTGCCACTGCAGGTCCTTGGCTGATTGGAGTCTGGTATAATAAACAGAGTCTGGTTCCAGTGCCTCTGAGGTCATTTCAACAGCAGATAATCTGATGTTAATGGAGACAAGAGGCCCAATAAACCTCCAATTGTAATAGGGGGACAGGGTGTAAGGAAGCAATGATATGTTGAGGTTTCTGTGTTGTGGTGTCACTGGGAGGTGTGTGATAAAATAGGAATGGAAACATGACAGAGACACGTGTGACTGACTCCACCTGACTGAGAGCTGCTATACCCAAGGGGACAGCAATGAGGACTTGGGGAACTCCAGAGATTTCTGATATCTGAGGTACATCTGTTAGAGGAACTGAGTTCCCGAGTTACAGTCACACAGGAAATGAATCTGACAGCTCATCAAAATTAAAGTTTTAATCTTCTCTTTCAGACACTGTGATTGAAAAGATCAAATGTTAAAACATCAGTTAGAGGAAAATTCAGAATGTCACAAAGATGAGTGAACTGTCCAATTAACCCCATTCACCATAACTCTGCCAATTTACCCTCTGCAAGTGTTTATCCAACTCCCTTTGAAAGTTACTGTAAATCTGCTTCCAGCAGCCTGTCAGTGTGAATTCCAGATCACATCACATCACTGTGTAAAAACCATTCTCCTCATCACCCCCTTGGGTTCTGTTGTCAAATATCTTTTACACATACGTGAGAAATATGAGAATGACTAGAGTGAGAGTAGGTCCGATTAAGGACAGTAGCGGGAGATTGTGTATTGAGTCTGAAGAGATAGGAGAGGTCTTGAACAAGTATTTTTCTTCAGTATTTACAAATGAGAGGGGCCATATTGTTGGAGAGGACAGCGTGAAGCAGACTGATAAGCTTGAGGAGATACTTGTCAGGAAGGAAGATGTGTTGCGCGTTTTGAAAAACTTGAGGATAGACAAGTCCCCCGGGCCTGACGGGATATATCCAAGGATTCTCTGGGAAGCAAGAAATGAAATTGCAGAGCCGTTGGCAATGATCTTTTCGTCCTCGCTGTCAACAGGGGTGGTACCAGAGGATTGGAGAGTGGCAAATGTCGTGCCCCTGTTCAAAAAAGGGATTAGGGATAACCCTGGGAATTACAGGCCAGTTAGTCTTACTTCGGTGGTAGGCAAAGTAATGGAAAGGGTACTGAGGGATAGGATTTCTGAGCATCTGGAAAGGCATTGCTTGATTAGGGATAGTCAGCACGGATTTGTGAGGGGTAGGTCTTGTCTTACAAGTCTTATTGAATTCTTTGAGGAGGTGACCAAGCATGTGGATGAAGGTAAAGCAGTGGATATAGTGTACATGGATTTTAGTAAGGCATTTGATAAGGTTCCCCATGGTAGGCTTATGCAGAAAGTAAGGAGGCATGGGATAGTGGGAAATTTGGCCAGTTGGATAACAAACTGGCTAACCGATAGAAGACAGAGAGTTGTGGTGGATGGCAAATATTCAGCCTGGAGCCCAGTTATCAGTGGCGTACCGCAGGGATCAGTTCTGGGTCCTCTGCTGTTTGTGATTTTCATTAACGACTTGGATGAGGGAGTTGAAGGGTGGGTCAGTAAATTTGCAGATGATACGAAGATTGGTGGAGTTGTGGATAGTGAGGAGGGCTGTTGTCGGCTTCAAAGAGACATAGATAGAATGCAGAGCTGGGCTGAGAAGTGGCAGATGGAGTTTAACCCTGACAAGTGTGAGGTTGTCCATTTTGGAAGGACAAATCTGAATGCGGAATACAGGGTTAATGGTAGGGTTCTTGGCAATGTGGAGGAGCAGAGAGATCTTGGGGTCTATGTTCATTGTTCTTTGAAAGTTGCCACTCAAGTGGATAGAGCTGTGAAGAAGGCCTATGGTGTGCTAGCGTTCATTAGCAGAGGGATTGAATTTAAGAGCCGTGAGGTGATGATGCAGCTGTACAAAACCTTGGTCAGGCCACATTTGGAGTACTGTGTGCAGTTCTGGTCACCTCATTTTAGGAAGGATGTGGAAGCTTTGGAAAAGGTGCAAAGGAGATTTACCAGGATGTTGCCTGGAATGGAGAGTAGGTCATACGAGGAAAGATTGAGGGTGTTAGGCCTTTTCTCATTAGAACGGAGAAGGATGAGGGGCGACTTGATAGAGGTTTATAAGATGATCAGGGGAATAGATAGAGTAGACAGTCAGAGACTTTTTCCCCGGGTGGAACACACCATTACAAGGGGACATAAATTTAAGATAAATGGTGGAAGATATAGAGGGGATGTCAGAGGTAGGTTCTTTACCCAGAGAGTAGTGGGGGCATGGAATGCACTGCCTGTGGTAGTAGTTGAGTCGGAAAATTTATGGACCTTCAAGCGGCTATTGGATAGGTACTTGGATTAGGGTAGAATAAGGGAGTGTAGGTTAACTTCTTAAGGGCAGCACGGTAGCATTGTGGATAGCACAATTGCTTCACAGCTCCAGGGTCCCAAGTTCGATTTCGACTTGGGTCACTGTCTGTGTGGAGTCTGCACATCCTCCCCGTGACTGCGTGGGTTTCCTCCGGGTACTCCGGTTTCCTCCCACAGTCCAAAGATGTGCAGGTTGGGTGGATTGGCCATGACAAATTGTCCAAAATTCTATGATTAACCTAGGACAAAAGTTCGGCGCAACATCGTGGGCCGAAGGGCCTGTTCTGTGCTGTATTTCTCTATCTATCTATCTTAAATCTCTGTGTCCTCTGGTTACAAACCCTCCTGCTCTTGGGAAACAGTTTCTCCCCATCGACACTATCACAAATCCTTCCTCATTTCAAACACCTCTATTAAATTTCCCCTTCACCTTCCCTCATCTCAGAGGGACAATCCCGATTTACCCTGCTCTGAAGAGTCACAAAGCAGCACGGTAGCATAGTGGTTAGCATAATTGCTTCACAGCTCGAGGTGGAGCTCCAGGTTAGGTGGATTGGCCAGGCTAAATTGCCCTTAGTGTCCGAAATTGCGCTTAGTGTTGGGTGGGGTTACTGGGTTATGGGGATAGGGTGGAGGTGGTGGTCTTTCCAAGAGCCAGTGCAAACTCCTCCTGCGCTGTAAACCCTATGATTTCTAAGGACTCAAAATGTTAACTCTGCTTCTCACTGTGCCGATGCTGCCAGAACGGCTGAGTTTTTCCAACATACAAAAGAAAATTTAAAAAAAGTTTTCCCAACATTTTCTGTTTTTCTCCCTCTTTTTCCTTCTTCAATCCATCACAAACACTTCTTGATTTGAACACCTCAATTGAATAGGACAGATACAGGGGAAAGAAGAAAGATTTAAAAAAACAGATTTTAAAAAAGATAGATTTAAAAACAGACATAAAAGCTGAGAAATAGAGGATACAAGTAACACAGAAAGAATGATATAAAATATAAGGGAGCAGGTTATCAGTTCCCAGCTACAGAGAGCAGAGGGAACTCAGTGACTGGTTCACAGACACAGCCGGTTCTGTCCGGGAATGGAGACTCTGAACAGAAATAACCGGCTCATTTGTAAATGTCACCACAATGTGATCTGTGTGACTCTGCCCTGACAATGTGGACAGATATAGGCCGCACTGACAGATGTTCTCACCAGATTGTGGTCCCTGGATTTATTTTCTGCTCAGAAGTGAGATGTGCGGTTTGGAACCGGCAGCAGAGAAACAGGAAGTTGTGTTACCTGAGAATGAAACAACAGGCGTCAGTTTCATGTTATCACCGTGAACAGTCTTCCTGCCTGTGAGGGTGAACTCACTCTGACAGCATCAAGAACACCCACACAGATTGCTGCCAGTCTCAACATTACATTCACCTCACTTCCCATTTTATACTTCAAAATATGAGGTTATTTAGATTTTTAACATATTCACTGAGTTGGAAGATGGACTGAGGATTATCACTGGGAGAAATGAGGGGACATTATACTAAATTAAATTTTCCTCAAAAGAGATTTAAAGTTAGTTAGGGCCAATCGGTGAGAGAGAAAGGATTGAGTCTCCATAAATGAGATGTTGGAGGAGAGGTTCATTGTGTTCTGTGCTTCTTCAGAGAGAGAAATTAAGTGAGTTTAGGCGCTCTGTGGAATGAGTGAGTGTGAGAGTGGAGAGAGGTTAAGTGAGAATCTGAGAGAGAAGAGAGATGTTCAGTGAATGAAAGACAGGAGAGCAGGTTCACATACCCGAGGATCACTGAGAATGATCAGAATAAGGAGATCACCCAGAAAACAGCCAATAGGAATCTTCAGCTGAACACATCACTCAGTCTTAAAGGAATAGTCGGGGCTCTGACACTGCTCGGCTTCCAGTTAAAGGGGCAGGCACAGCTCCGCCCTTTTCTCTGTTATTTTTCTGATTGTTAAAGGCCCGAAGGGGTTAGGTTTATTTAAAAGGACAGAATGTGGGAAGCACACATCAATAAAACTGGGAATTCTTGTACACACACTGCAGCTCCTTCTTTATCCAGGAATGAAACTGTTGTCTAATTGTCGCAGCAGTTAACAGCTGCTATTTTAACACAGACTTGTTGTCAAGGAGCTTCTGTTCCGTGTCTTGGAGCTCTGAGATATGGAAGAGAGCGGCTGTGCCACATTTCTTACACACCTCAGGATTAACCCACACGGGGACTTTGCTGTCAGTGAAGAGAGATGAGAAAGACCAAAGTGTTGTTTGTCCCTCTCAGTGTGACCCTGAAGGACTGTGTCCAGGCTGAAGTTCTGTTCCTGCTGTGTGATCCTCCCCCAGAACATAGAACGTAGAACTGTACAGCACAGAACAGGCCCTTCGGCCCTCGATGTTGTGCCGAGCCATGATCACCCTACTCAAACCCACGTATGCACCCTATACCCGTAACCCAACAACCCCCCCCCCCCCCCCCCCCCCCCCCTAACCTTACTTTTTAGGACACTACGGGCAATTTAGCATGGCCAATCCACCGAACCCACACATCATTGGACTGTGGGAGGAAACCGGAGCACCCGGAGGAAACCCACGCACACACGGGGAGGACGTGCAGACTCCGCACAGACAGTGACCCAGCCGGGAATCGAACCTGGGACCCTGGAGCTGTGAAGCATTTATGCTAACCACCATGCTACCAGATTGTCCTTTCTGAGCTCCAGACAGGTGATGTTCAGTTGGGAAAGCCAAAAATCTGCAACAACGTTCAAACACATTTATTCAGAATAATAAACCTCATCAGCAGATTAAGACTGTCAGAGTGATCATTATTCAGAAGATTGTATGAACGTGTGAATCCCTTCTCACATTCAGAGCAGGTGAACGGTCTATACCCTGTATGAAGCTGCTGGTGTACCAGAAGGTTGGGTGAATTAATGAATCCTTTCCCACAGTCAGAGCAGCTGAATGGCCTCCCCAGTGTGAATTCTCTGGTGGTTCAGTAGGGCAGATGGACGGCGGAATCCTTTCCCACACACAGAGCAGGTGAATGGCCTTTGCCCAGTGTGAACATATTGGTGTGTTAGTAAATCCTTTTTGTTTTTAAAGCTCTTTTCACAGTCAGGACAATTTAAAAATTTGTTATCAGAGTGAACAAGTTGATGTGTCTGCAAGTGGGATGACTGAATGAATCCTTTCCCACACACAGAGCAGGAGAACGGTCTCTCTCCAATGTGAATACGCTGATGTGTCAGCAGATCCTTTAAAAAAAATTTTTTAAATAAATTTAGATTAACCAATTATTTTTTCCAATTAAGGGGGCAATTTAGTGTGGCCAATCCACCTACTCTGCACATTTTTGGATTGTGGGGGCGAAACCCACGCAGACACGGGGAGAATGTGCAAACTCCACACGGACAGTGACCCAGAGCCGGGATTGAACCTGGGACCTCAGCGCCGTGAGGCAGCTGTGCTAACCACCAGGCCACCGTGCTGCCCGTCAGCAGATCCTTTTTACATTTAAAACTCTTCTCACAGTCAGGACATGTAAGTGGTCTCTTATCAGTGTGAACAAGCTGATGAGTCACAATGTGGGATGACCGAGTGAATCCCTTCCCACAAACAGGGCAGGTGAATGGCCTCTCCTCAGTGTGAACTAGTTGGTGTGTCAGAAGGTTGTATGAATGGGTGAATCACTTCCCACAAATGGAGCAGATGAACGGTCTCTCCCCAGTGTGACTGCGACGATGAACTTCCAGTTGTGGGTAACTGAATCCCTTCCCACAGTCCGCACATTTCCACGGTTTCTCGATGGTGAGGGTGTTCTTATGTCACTCCTGCTTAAAGCCTTGTCGACACACGCAACAGGAGTATAGTTTCTCCCTGCTGTGAATGGTGTGATTTTCTTTCAGGATGTGTAACTAGTTCAAGCACTTTCCACAGTCAGTGCAATGAAACACTCTCATTCGGGTGTGTGTGTGTCTCGGTGCATTTCCAGTCACACTGATCTTTGACATTTTTTTCCTTAAGCGGAAGAGACAAATATTTCTCCTTCCAGTTTCAAAGACTGATGATATTCAGCTCCTGATGAATCGAATGGCTGTCAGATCTCGATGTGATATTTGGTTCTGTCAGCCAATCCTCCACTTCCAATATCCTGTAAAAGGAGTTTACAAAAGCCATCACTGTCAGTCCAGGATAGAAATTCTGAACAGACAATTCTAGTTTCTCTGGAACATTTTTCCCTCTCTTGTTCCTCCAAAGCTGTAAATCCCCGTCCCACACACTCTTCCCTCCCCCCTGGGCTGAAATCCAAACCCATCTCACCATTTCTTTCCTCCACTCCCAGTTTTCTCCCTCCCTCTCCTCTGCCTGGGTTCAGTTCTCCAGCTCCTGTCTGCAGACTGACAATAAAACCAATGGGTCTTATTGGGGGGTTTGGGTTCTCACCATTGTTCCCGCTCGCGGCGGCTCTCATTCAGCTTCTGGGAGCCGCACTCACTCTCACTGCGGCTGCGCTCAGCCCGGAGCAGCACCGCGCATGCTCCGTACAGAGAGGTGACTTCCGGGGGCGGGGCAACTGGCGCCTGCGCGTTCTGACTCCTGAGATGGAGATAGGGTGTATTCGGTCGCGCCGGGCATTCTGGGTAGCCTTATCTGCCATTACTCCACTTTGTTCCTCAGGGTGATGAATTGGTTCCGGCACTTTTGATTACGCTCGTTGTTTGTACCGCATGTGCCAGCCGCATCGGTGTTTTTCTCTCTGATCGGCCCCTGTTAACGGTTGTCATCTGTTTAGGGGGCGATATGCAGCAGGGTGCCTGCGCGGCCACCATCTTTCTCAGCGGAAATGTGCAGCAGGGCGCATGCGCGGGCATCCAGGAACCGGAAGCCGGAAGAGAGAATCTTGTGAATTTCTCTCCAGGACTGAGAGTGAAATTCCTTTCGAAACTCCTTCAGAAAGAGGAGGATTTACTAACGGGAACTTCCAGCCAAACATCACATCATCTTGTGACTGAGTTACTCGATTCATCAGGACCAGAATATCATTGGGAGGTAAAATGGTTTGTCTGTTCTGTCTGAGAACAAAGATTTCAGATATCAGAGTGACTGGGAAACTTTTAATGACCATTCCAGGTTAAATTTGAGACTAATTACACCGATCACATTGGGGAAGTTAAATAATCTGCTGTTGTACTCTTCTGTGTGCAGGTACATTTTAAAATTGCCACATTAGCATACTTGGCAGCTAAACTGGGCAAACTGCTGACCTTGTTAGTAATGAGAGTTACTATCCCGGATTTTATCAAAATTTTTTGTTCCTCTCGCATTTGATTCAGCTCATTGTGGCTGCAAAGTAGGTATTCTTCAGAGACTTCAGAGAGTCGTGAATACCGCCCAGTCCATCACACGAACCTGCCTCCCATCCATTGATTCCATCTACACCTCTCGCTGCCGGGGGAAAGCAGGCAGCATAATCAAGGATCCCTCCCACCTGGCTTACTCACTTTTCCAACTTCTTCCATCGGGCAGGAGATACAGAAGTCTGAGAACACGCACGAACAGACTCAAAAACAGCTTCTTCCCCACTGTCACCAGACTCCTAAATGACCCTTTTATGGACTGTCCTCATTAACACTACACCCTGTCTGCTTCATCCGATGCCAATGCTTATGTAGTTACATTGTATATCTTGTGTTGCCCTATTATGTATTCTCATGTATTTTCTTGAATTCTGTTCAATTCCCTTTTCTTCCCATGTACTGAATGATCTGTTGAGCTGCTTGCAGAAAAATACTTTTCACTGTACCTCGGTACACGTGACAATAAACAAATCCAATCCAATATTCAGCCTAATCTCAATTTCCAGATTGTGAGGGCAGCACGGTGGTGCAGTGGGTTAGCGCTGCTGCCTCACGGTGCCAAAGTCGCAGGTTTGATCCTGGCTCTGGGTCACTGTCCATATGGAGTTTGCACATTCTACCCATGTTTGCATGGGTTTTGCCCCCACCACCCAAAGATGTGCAGGGTAGGTGGATTGGCCATACTAAATTGACCCTTAATTGGAAAAAAAATTGGGTACTTTAAATTTATAAAAAATAAAATAAAATTCCAGATTGTAGTCTGTAGCATTCTAAATTACATCAATTCAACTGTCTATCTAAATACCTTTTAAATGTTATGAGGGTTTAGGCCATCATTTCAGTCAGCATGTCACAGATCCTCACCACCCTCTAAACCTCCTGGTCCTTCCCTAAATATCTGCCCCCTTTTATATGTATCCCTCAACCAAAGAGAATAGGACCTTCCTATCCAATCTATTTAGATCCATCAGAATATTTATAAATATAAATTTATATTTTTTTCCAATTAAGGAGCAATTTAATTTTGCCAAGCCACCTAGCCTGCACATATTTGGTTTGTGGGGGTGAAACCCACACAGACAATGGGAGAATGTTCAAACTCCTCAGAGACTGTGACCAAGGGCCAGGATCAAACCCGGGTCCCCAACCACTGTGCCATCATGAAATTTATATATTTTAAATATTTAGAATAATCTTTATTATTGTCACAAGTAGGCTTACATTAACACTGCATGAAGTCCCCTGTGAAAATCCCCTGGTCACCACACTCCGGCACTTATTCGGGTACACAGAGGGAGAATTCAGAATGTCCAATTCACCGAACAAGCATCTCTTTCGGGACTTGTGGGAGGAAACCCATACAGACGCTGGGAGACCGTGCAGACTCTGCGCAGACAGTGTCCCAAGTGGGAATTGAACCCCGGCACCCTGGCGGGGTTAAGCAACAGTGCTAACCACTGTGCTACTGTAAACAGTTCAGCTCAATGTTCTCAGATTAAAGAAGCTGAAGCGCCCAACGTGGGTCTTGAACCCACAGCCCTGGGATTAAGAGTCCCATGCTCTACCGACTGAGCTAGCCAGGCTGCTTTTCATACTTTAATTTTGGTCTCCCTTCAGTCTTTTCTGTTCCAAAGAAAACAGCCCCAGTTTATCCAAACTTTCCTCAGAGCAAACATTGGCAATTTCTGGCTGATGTTGTTAAATCCACTCTGTACTCTCTCTGGTGCAATCTTCTGTGCACAGGAATCTAGCTCTGGCCTAACTCGTCCTGTCCTGCCATTTATCATGTCATCCTTTGCCTTGTTTTCCCTCTAGCTTTCTTCCTCATTCCACAAGTGTTCAATCATTTTTGTGTCAAAGGTAAACTTCTTCCTCATGTTCCTACATTTACTTTCAAATCAATGATATAAACCAGGAATGAAGGGCCCAGTACTGATTCCTTTGAAATTGGTACTGGAAACAGCCCTTTTATTTTCTCTGTTCTTTATGGGATGCGAGTGTCATGGGCAAACCAGCTTGGTTGCCCATTCCTAATTGTCCTGAAACTGAGTGGTTTGCTGGGCAATTCAGAATTAACCACATTTCAGTGAGTTGGCCAGATCAGGTAACGCCGGTGCAGACTCGATGGGCTGAATGGTTTCCTTCTGCACTGTAGATTCTATGATTAATTCTGACCTTGGGTCATTGTCGTTGTGGAGTTTTCCTGCGTCTGCGCAGATTTCCTTTTCGGGTGCCCTTGCCGCCATCTTTATTGGATGTGCATCAGAGCGCATGCGCGTTTCTCATCTTTGTCGGGGCGATGTTTCAATGAGTGGGAGGAGCTTGTTCCCCATTGTTCAGAATGGAGACAACTTGTCCATCAAACTGGATTAGTCTTTGAGTCCCAATGTCTTATTGATGATTCAAAGCGGTGGCAGAGATGGAAAGAAAAGGAAGTGAATCCTGCTCTCCGGATTTCACTGTCTCATTGGACATCCTGCCCCATGTGTCCAAAGCTCTGAGGTTCTGTTCAGCCACATGAAGACCCAGGATAGAAATTCACCCTGAGTTCACACCACCCATCATGGGCGGTCATCCTGGACCCGGGAGCAGGAGGGAGGAATGTTGTGAATTAATTTTAGAAACACCTTTTACAGGGGATTAGTAGGGGAGGATTTACACACAGCAAACTCAAACCAGAAGAAATGTTTATCTTTCCTGAATTTCATTTCTGGACTGACAGTGATGCCTTTGTAAACTTCTTTCACAGGGGCTTAGAAAGGGATTCACAGACAGGAAACTCACAACCAATCCTCACATCAAATTCTGACAGCACCATTTGGGTTATCAGGACCTGGAGATTATCGACCTTTGTGTGTCAGCGTTGAGTTCAGATCATTATCACTCGCTGTATAAAATGTCTACCTCCGATCTCCCCTGCAGATCTTGCTCACAATCTTAAATCTGTGTCTACTCACAATCCTGAGTAGACATCATCCTGAAATCGAGGGACTGCTGATGACAAGAGGGTCAGTGTGCAACAGGGGGGCAAGAGCGGGCATCATAGACCAGGGAGCAGGAGGAGAGAATGTTGTAAATTTCTATCTTGGACTGATTGTGATTCATTTTGGAAACTCCTTTTACAGGGGATTAGTAGGGGATGATTTATACACAGCAAATACAAATCGGGAGAAATATTTATCTTTCCCGAATTTTATTTCGGGACTGACCGTGATGCCTTTGTAAACTTCTTTCACAGGGACTTAGAAAGGGATTCACAGACAGGAAATTCACAACCAATCCTCACATCAAATTCTGACCATTCGAGTTACCAAGACTTGGATTGGATTGGATTTGTTTATTGTCACGTGTACCGAGGTACAGTGAAAACCTGGAGATTATCGACCTTTGTTTGTAAGCATTGAGTTCCATATCATTATCACTCCCTCTGTAAAATTTCTTCCTCATATCCTCCCTGTAGATCTTGCTCACCATATGAAATCTGTGTCCCATAATTCTTTTACAATCTACTGACGGGAACAGATTGATTTATCTTTTTCCGGGTTCGTTGTTGTCGTTTCCGGTGCCTGGGTCATGCCAGATGGTCCGTCCAAATTCCACTCCGTTATTGTGTATTTATAGCGGTTGAAGGGGCTTGGACCAGTCCATTTCCAGATCCAGTACTCGAGTGAAGTCTCCGCCGAGCATTGATTGATGTGTATCCAGATCTGGGATAGATCCCAACTATATTTTTACAAATGCCACATCGTCTCAGTTAGGGGCTTAGCCATTCACCAGCACCACCACTGTACCCGCCAATGACCCACTGACCACCACGTATCTCCCATTAGTGTCCGCAATGATCCTAGTGACTGAAAGAGGGATCTGTTTATTGATTAGAATTGCAGCACATCGAGCCCTTCCGTCAAAGCCCGAGTGAAACACTTGGCTCACCCCTCCGCAGTCCTGGTCTGATCTCTAACCCTTAGTCAAAGCCCGAGTGAAACACTTGGCTCACCCCTCCGCAGTCTGGTCTGATCTCTAACCCGTGAGTGAGTCTCCTGCAAGAACACCACACCAGCATTTCGATTCTTTCAGTGAGCGAAAACACTCGACCCCTTCACTGTTCCACCCAATTCCCTTGCGTTCCAGGTGAGCAGCTGAATCAAGGGTCTCTGCACCAGCCCCCATCAGGGAATCAGCCATTTCCACCGTGAGGGGCTATCCAGCAAATCTTCAAAAAGTACAGGCCAAGGGTCCACCCAAGATGGCCGCCACACGCACACATCTTCAGAGTAAAACAAAAACAGTTTTATAGTCATCATCAGCAAACTAACCCCCCCTCCCCCATTTTTCATCAACTCCCCACCGAGAGACACACAAATTGAATCCAAAAGCACCCCCCCCCCTCCCCCCGGGGCTCCGGCCCAGACGCTGAGCTTGTTGAACCAGCCGAAAATGGTTCACCAGCTGCAGCTACACCCCCCCAATCTCACTCCCATTCACCAGCTGACTGCTGGCAGGGCAGCTTCTCTCAGGACAACAAGAAAATAAAAACAACGATATTGCCCACTTCGAGGATAAAACATATTTCAGAATGCAGTCGCTCACCAGACTCAATTTCCAACGGGAGCCATCACCCCCCCCCCCCCCCCCCTCCCCCCCTCATAGATCAATGTTGTGCTTTGTAAAGAAAATCTTGCTTCATCCCCACACAGAAAAACAGATTCTATCAGAAAATGTTAAAAACTATATTGAGGATATCACAACACCCATCCCACCCCACAGGGAATGTAGATCTTGTCCAATGCAGATAACTGGACCCCAGTCCATGCTTCACTGGACCCCAGTCCATGTGCTAGTGCATGAGTCACAGAAGGTTGATTTACAAGTGCAACAGGTGATTAAGAAGGCAAATGGAATTTTGTCCTTCATTGCTAGAGGGATGGAGTTTAAGACTAGGGAGGTTATGTTGCAATTGTATAAGGTGTTAGTGCGGCCACACCTGGAGTATTGTGTTCAGTTTTGGTCTCCTTACTTGAGAAAGGACGTACTGGCGCTGGAGGGTGTGCAGAGGAGATTCACTAGGTTAATCCCAGAGCTGAAGGGGTTGGATTATGAGGAGAGGTTGAGTAGACTGGGACTGTACTCGTTGGAATTTAGAAGGATGAAGGGGGATCTTATAGAAACATTTAAAATTATGAAGGGAATAGATAGGATAGATGCGGGCAGGTTGTTTCCACTGGCGGGTGACAGCAGAACTAGGGGACATAGCCTCAAAATAAGGGGAAGTAGATTTAGGACTGAGTTTAGGAGGAACTTCTTCACCCAAAGGGTTGTCAATCTATGGAATTCCTTGCCCAGTAAAGCAGTTGAGGCTCCTTCATTACATGTTTTTAAGCTAAAGATAGATAGTTTTTTGAAGAATAAAGGGATTAAGGGTTATGGTGTTCGGGCTGGAAAGTGGAGCTGAGTCCACAAAAGATCAGCCATGATCTAATTGAATGGTGGAGCAGGCTCGAGGGGCCAGATGGCCTACTCCTGCTCCTAGTTCTTATGTTCTTATGTTCACAATAAAGGTATTCACCTCCTCCACTGTCTCCAAATGGAAGTCTTTGGACTCATTTGTAACCCGCAGCTTTGCCGGGTATACCACCCCGAATCAAACTCCTTTCTTACACAGAGCAGCCTGAACCTTATTAAAGGCCACTCACTTCCTCACCAGCTTGGCTCCCACATCCTGGTAAATCCTCACTCGGAAAACTGAGTGAATCCCTTCCAACACTCAGAACAGGTGAATGGTCTGTCACTGGTGTGACTGCGGTGATGAGTTCCCATCTCACATGGGGACTTGAATCCCATCCAATAGTCCCCACATGAAAAATGAAATGAAAATCGCTTACTGTCGCAAGGAGGTTTCAAATGAAGTTACTGTGAATAGCCCCTAGTCGATACATTCCGGCACCTGTTCGGGGAGGCTGGTACGGGAATTGAACCGTGCTGCTGGCCTGCCTTAGTCTGCTTCAAAGCCAGCTATTTAGCCCTGTGCTAAACCAACCCCTATTACCACGGTTTCAGCATGCTGCTGGTGTCCTTGTGCCTGTCCACGTTTGACGATCAATTGAATAATAAACTTTATTAGTGTCACAAATAGGCTAACATGAACACTGCAATGGTTACTGAGAAAATCCCTCAGTCACTGCACTCCGGAGCCTGTTCGGGTACTCGGAGGGAGAATTCAGAATGCTGGAATGTGGCGACTAGGGGCTTTTCACAGTAACTCATTGAAGCCTACTCGTGACAATAAGCGATTTTCATTTCATTTTTTTTCATTTCAAATCACCAAATAAGCACGATTTTTGGGACTTGTGGGAGGAAACAGGAACACCCTGAGGAAACTCACACAGAACACGGGGAGAATGTGCAGACTCCACACAGACAGTGACCCAAACTGGGAATCGAACCCGAGTCCCTGGTGCTGAGAATCAACAATGCTACCCACTGTGCTGTCGTGGCAACCTTGTCCCCACAGAGAGCATGTGTACGGTCTCTCCCCGCTCTGAATGGAGTGGTGTTTTTTCAGACTGTGTAACTGGTTAAAGCTCTTTCCACAGTCAGTTCACTGGAACACTCTCACTCGAGTCATGTGTGTGTGCATCGGTTTTCTGACAGTCACACTGATCTTGGAAAATCTTTCTCTACGGACAGACCAGACAAACATTTCTTCTTCCACATTCACAGGCCAATGATATTCAGGTCCTGATGAATTGATTGACACTATTAAATCTTGTTGTGACGTTTGATTTGAGTTTCCATCTGTAAAGCCTCCCCTTCTAACCCCCTATAAAAGGAGTTTACAAAAGCCATCACCGTCAGTCCAGGATAGAAATTCTGAACAGGCAATTCCAGTTTCTCTGGAACATTTTTCCCTCTCTTGTTCCCCCAAAGCTGTAAATCCCCGTCCAACACACTCTCCCTCCTCTCTGGGCTGAAATCCAAACCCATCTGCACCGTTTCTTTTTTAAAATTTAGAGTACCCAATTCATTTTTTCCAATTAAGGGGCAATTTAGCGTGGCCAATCCACCTACCCTGCACATCTTTGGCTTGTGGGGAGAAACCCACGCAAACACGGGGAGAATGTGCAAACTGCACACGGACAGTGACCCAGAGCTGGGATCGAACCTGGGACCTCGGCGCCATGAGGCAGTAGTGCTAACTACTGTGCCACCATGCTGCCCTTCTGCACCATTTCTTTCCTCCACTCCCAGTTTTCTCCCTCCCTCTCCTCTGCCAGGGTTCAGTTCTCCAGCTCCTGTCTGCAGACTGACAATAAAATCAATGGGCCTTATTGGGTGTTTGTGAATCCTCCCCGCCCACCTGCCAGGGTTTCCTTCCTTGCCATCGGAGAGACCTCTGATTTATTGTTCTCCCTTGTGGTCCAGGTCTCTCCCTCAGCTTGACATATTTATTTGTCTGGCAAAAAGGATGGTCTCTTTCCTAATGTTCACAATTAAAGGGGTGGGTTCCCATGGAGATGTTTGACATTTCAGGGGACATTAAATTAACAATGGACAGAGATATGTCTGGTGTTGTTACATGGTACAGATTAGATATATTATTTACGGTTCTGTAATAAAGTATATTTATTATGATTTCTCTTCTTGTAATGTAAGATTGCAGCTCCGTTATAGATTTCCAGTCATCTCTTCCCTCAGAGGGTTGTTAATCTCTGGATTTCTCTTCCACAGGGACCGGTTGTATCTGGGGGTCATTGAATATATTGAAAATAGAGAGAAAGCTGAGATGAGGAGGGATCTCTTCACTCGAGGATGTGGTGAAGCTTTGGAATTCTCTACCCCAGAGGAATGTGGAGCCTCAGTCATCAGGTACGTTCAAGACAAATATTGACAGGTCTCTAGATATTGAAGATATCGAGGAATATGGGGATCGAGTGGGAAAATGGTGCTGAGGTAGAGCGGCCAAAAGGCCAACTCTTACTCCTATTATAATCTCTGTGTCGTGGTCAGGAAGCAGGATCTGAGCTGGGATCTGTCAATCAACATGAATCTGCATCTTCAGGAGAATTGGGAGGATGAATATTAGATACAGCAGAGTGAGAATGGAGGGAGATTGTGTGGGATGGAGATTTACAGCTTTTGGAGAACAATAGAGGAAATAATATTTCATAGAAACTAGAATTGTCTGTTCTGAATTTCTATCGTGTACTAACAATGATGATTTTTGCAAATTGTTTTTAAAGGATATTGGAAGAGGAGGAATTATAGACAAATCTCAAACATCATGTTTCGATGTGACAAAAGTCACTCGATTCCTTCTGACCTGAATATCATCGGGCTCTGAATATCATCGGTGAGAAGGAGAAATATTTGTCTGATCTGTCGGCTTCAAAAGGTTTTAAGTACGAAAAGCACCGAGACCCACATAATGCACACCCGAGTGAGAGTGTTCCAGTGAAATGACTGTGGAAAGAGTTTCAACTATTACACAGCCTGAAAAAACATCACACCATTCACAGTGAGGAGAGACAGTGCACATGTTCTGTGTGTAGACAAGGCTTCCACGGCATGTCCAGTCTGGAGAGACACGAGGGGACCCAAAACATGGAGAAACCGTGGAAATTTGGGGACTGTGGGGAGGTATTGAGAGTCACATCTCCGCTGGAGACTCATCGACGCAGTCACACTGGGGAGAGGCCATTCACCTGCTCTGTGTGTGGGAAGGGATTCGCTCAGTTATCCACCCTCAAGTCACACCAGCGAGTTTACACTGAGGAGAGGCCATTCATCTGCTCTCAGTGTGGGAAGGGATTCAGTGATTCAGCCGCCCTACAGAGACACCAGCGAATTCACACTGGGGAAAGGCCGTTCACCTGTTCTTTGTGTGGGAAGGAATTCAGTGATTCATCCAACCTGCGGGAACATCAGAGAATTCACACTGGGGAAAGGCCATTCACCTGCTCCCTCTGTGGGAAGGGATTCGCACATTCATCCAATTTGCAGAAACATCAGCGAGTTCACACTGGGGAGAGGCCGTTCACCTGCTCCATCTGTGGGAAGGGATTCACACAGTTATCCAGCCTGCAGAAACATCGGCGAGTTCACACTGGGGAGAGGCCATTCACCTGCTCTCAATGTGGGAAGGGATTCACACAGTTATCCAGTCTGCAGAGACATCAGCAAATTCACACTGAGGAGAGGCCATTCACCTGCTCTTAGTGTGGGAAGGGATTACATAGAAACATAGAAAATAGGAGCAGGAAGAGGCCATTTGGCCCTTTGCGCCTTGTAATTGAAAATATGGAAAGATATGTCATTTGAAACATGGAAGTCTGGTAATACCTGATTTAAGAAACATAAGAGAAGGTAGGGAAAAATCCCACGAAGGGTTAACAGCAGCTGCCAGGAGAGGATTGTAAAACGCAGATAGCTTTGGTCAAGCAGGCTTAGCAAACAAAATAAGCAGGTCTTTCAAGACACAATCAGTGAATTTTAGTGTACAGCTAAAAGCAATGTTTTGCACCTCCTTTTGAAGTTGGGTAAGCAGATGGAAAAGAATGGATGAGGTTCAGCTGAATTAGGTGACAAGTGTTTAAATGTGAGGCAAATCTTTTAAACTCCCCACCAATTGAATCTTTAGTATAAAGCTAAAAGCAATATTTCACACCTTCATTGAAGTTAAGCAGCTGGAAAAGAATGGATGAGGTTCAGTTGAATTAGGTGACAATTCTAGGTGTGAAATTTTGCTGACAGGTGAATATGGAAAGCTGGAGACAACGTGTCTACGAAAACATAAATTAGACCCAAATCAAAGTCAAAATTATGAGCTGGGGACACAGTTTGATAAAACTATAGAAATGGCAGCATCAGAAGTCACACCACGTTGAAATCAAAGCATTTTTGAACATCACAAAGGAAACAATGTAATTAAAGATCTATGAGATGAGGTCATGCTCAAAATGAATACTTAGTCGTGTTAGAAACATTTAGATTATAGGTACCTTTTACAATCCAAGTGAAATAAAAGTTACTTTACAATAAAGTAATAAAAACTTTAACTGTTAGAAAGATATATAAACGCTGAGAAAGGAGCAGAGAAGAAACAAGAGTCAGCTCAGAGTCAGCTCTCATAGCTCGGTCATGGGAAAGGGACAGAGCAAAGCAGCCGAGCTAAAACAGCTAATATATCTAATGAAGACCAGAATTTAGAGAGGAGGTAGAGTCAGCTCAGAACCAGCTCTCATAGCTCAGTACATGGGAAAGATGGAGCATCGTAACCAAGCAAAACAGCTAATACATCTGAGGAAGACCAAAAGCTAAAGAAGAGTGATTGTCAAGGTGGGCCTGAAGGTCCCTTCACCCAACCAGGAGAATCCAGAAGCAAAATCTTTTTACTTTTCTGTAAAGGCAGTGATTGCATCTTTTTAAAAGAAGAAATATAAGAATAAAATAACAAAGTTTTAACCTGACACAGTGGTTATTACAAAGCCTACTTTACTTAGCAACGCAGGACCCAGGATACCGATGCTACTAAAGTGGTAGTAGGTAAAATTCTTCTGTGAAGGTATGGGTTATACCGGGGGATAACTTGAAAATATAGTTGACCTGAATAGCACCCACCTAAGTCTGCATCGGAGTCAGGGAGTGAGAATCCCTGTTCACCATTTAGAATATCAACACTTTTTGGTATAAGGGGAGTTCTAAGAATAGTGGTGAGTTTTTAACTTCAGCCTGCTCTGCAATTCATTATGATCACGGCTTATCATCCAACTCTTTTCACAGTGACTTCACTGCAGTGTTAATGCAAGCCTACTTGTGGCAATAAAGATTATTATTGTTATTATTACTAAGATTTGCAGTGTAGGTGAATTGGCCACGCTAAATTGCTCCTTAATTGGAAAAAAAATTGGGTACTTCAAATTTTAAAAAAATCTAATCTACTGAATATCTGGGGCCCCAGCACCGATCTCTGCGGTACCCCACTAGGCACTGCCTGCCAGTTTGGAAAAAAACATGAATTCCTCTTTGTTTCCTGTCTGCCAACCAGTTTTCTATCTATCTCAATACACTGCCCTAATCCCATGTGCTTTAATTTTACACACTAATCTCTTTTGGGTGATTTTGTCAAAAGCTACCTGAAATCCAAATATACCACATCCACTGGCTCCCCCTCGTTAACCTCTACCAGTTACACCCTCGAAGAATTCCAGTCGATTTAGTCAAGCATGATTTCTCCTTCATAATCCATGCTGACTCTGTCCGATCCTGCCACTGGTTTCTCAGTACTTTGCCTTTTTAAAACCTTTGATAATGGATTCTAGAATTTTCCCCACTGTCGATGTCAGGCATACTGCCCTATTAATTCCCAGTTTTCTCTCTCTCCATTTTAAAGAGTGGAATTATATAAGCCACCCTCCAATCTGCAGGAAACTGTTCCAGAGTCTATAGAATCCTGGAAGATGACCACCAATATATCCACTATTCTAGAGCCTGAAGTACTTTGGTTGCAGATTATCAGGCCCTGGGGATTTACCAGCCTTCAGTCCCATCAATTTCCCCAACACCATTTCTCTCCTAATATTGATCTCCTTCAGTTCCTCCCTCTCACTAAATCCTGCCTTCCCCAACATTTCTGGTATCTGATTTATGAAGACAGGACCAAAGTATGTATTTATTTGCTCGCCCATTTCTTTGTCCCCAATTATACATTCCCCTGTTTCTGACTGTAAGGAACCTACATTTGTCTTCCACAATCTTTTTCTCTTCACATACCGATAGAAACTTTTACAATCAGCCTAATTTCCTGTTTTATGCCATTTCCAACATCATCACTGCGGTTTGGGGGTCTAGATATGATGCTCACTAATTTTTTTGCCCCTTGGTGTTTCTCAGTTCTACCCATATAGATTCCACATTGTTGGAGCTAATATCCTTCCTCAGTATTGCATTAATTTCCTCTTTAACCAGCACTGCCACTCCACTGCCTTTTCCTTATTGCCTGTCCTTCCTAAATACTGAATATATTCAGTTCCCATCCCTGGTCATCCTGCAGCATCTCTCCATAATCCGATTATCTCACACCCATTTACGTCTATTTGCACAATTCACTTGGTTATGCCGTCTGCAGTCACACCAGCGAGTTCATACTGGAGAGAGGCCATTCACCTGCTCGCAATGTGCGAAGGGATTTTGTAATTTCTCGCACTTTGAGACACCAACAAGTTCACAACTGATTACAGGGATTGGATTCTGCTGTTATTGTTTTCTGTTCTCAATTACATCCAGGACTGAATTTTGTTCATTCTGTAGGTCAGTGGGGATGGTCAGAGGGTTTTCTTTCTGCTGGATTGGCCAGTCTCTCAGCTTCTTCTCCAATGGACTGATTCTCTCTGAACCTTCTTGCGAATATCTGGTTGCACATTTCACAAGGATCGAAGAGCGAAAGGGTGTTTGGAGGTTAGAACATAGAACAGTACAGCACAGAACAGGCCCTTCGGCCCTCGATGTTGTGCCGAGCAATGACCACCCCAGTCAAACCCACGTATCCACCCTATACCCGTTACCCAACAACCCCCCCCCCCCCCCCTCCCCCCCCTTTCATCTGCTCTGAGCGTGGGAAGACATTCACTTTTTCATCCAACCTGCAGAGACACCAGCAGTTTCACTTATGATTACAGGGGGCAGCACGGTGGCACAGTGGTTAGCATTGCAGCCTACGGCGCTGAGGACCCGGGTTCGAATCCTGGTCCTGGGTCACTGTCCGTCTGGAGTTTGCACATTCTCCCTGTGTCTGCGTGGGTTTCGCCCCCACAACCCAAAGATGTGCAGGTTAGGTGAATTGGCCATGCTAAATTGCCCCTTAATTGGAAAAAATAATTGGGTACTCTAAATTTATTTTTTTTTAAACTTATGATTACAGGGCTGGGATTCTGCTGCTGTTTATGTCGTCCAGAACTGAACCATGTTCATTCTGATAGTTGGGTTGATTTTTAATTACCAGTGGGGGTGGGAACGGGTGCTGGTGTGATGTGAAAATTACTTTCCTGGTCTGTGACACTGGATCTGCAGCCTCTGAGACCGTTTGTAATTTTCAAAAGGCTGGTAGAGGGGAGGAAATGAGAAACCTGCTCACTCCAATAAATAGCAATTTAAGCTCATCGATGAACTTGTTATGAAAATGAAATATGAAGCCTGGAACAAAATGTGATTGTTAATCTGTTTTTTGCATGAAGTTAGACAGTGTGGTGCATGTTGAAATGAAACGAAAATGAAAATCGCTTATTGTCACGAGTAGGCTTCAATGAAGTTACTGTGAAAAGCCCCTAGTCGCCACATTCCGGCGCCTGTTCGGGGAGGCTGGTACGGGCATGTTATTGCACAGCTGTCAGAGTCACTGTGGGTCAAAACATGGTTTGTTTTCATGTAATTTTCTTTAAAATTGAGGGATAAACTAGCACATAGTCTGCTCTGTATTCACCTGGTCCTTTCAGGAGCTGCCTGCTTCCCTCGCCAAAACAGCAGTCCCCAAAATGGCTGCTGCCTGCATTTGGGGTTGGAGGTGAACTCAGCTCTTGCTCAATCATTTACAATTTACATTTAACCTGGTGTCACGAGAATGTTGCAGTTCAGTTGCAGGGTTCAAACCTGGAACCCATCCAGTATCAGGTTCCCCGACACCACATTGAAAGTCCAGCTCTTGGAGCTGATTTCTGTTGATGTGGACCCCTATAATGGGGCTGGAGTTTAATATTCTAGATATTAATATTAAATGTGAAATAAATCAGTTTGGTGTCAAACCCACACTGTGTCGAGTATTTGTTTCCTCCCAAGATAAAAGATAAAAGGAGACTAATTGAAATGCTGTTCTCGACTGTTCCACTTTGAGCCATTTCTCCTTTGTCAAAGAAAGACTTGTATTTTGTGGAACCTTTCCTGAACTCAGGATGTCCCTGGCATTTTACAGCCAATTTAATTCCTTTGAAGTGCAGTCAATGTTGTAATATAGGAAATACAGCAGCTAATTTGTGCACAGCAAGATCTCATAGACTGCAACACGCTCAGACCCAGTGTGTTAGCTTTGTTACAAAGCCATTGGAGTAAAAGATTCCACTACAGCTAAACAGGGCAGTCCTGAGGCCTCCGCTGGAGTACTGTCCACAGGTTCTGTCTCCTTACCCAGGGATGGACATACTTACTGAGGGGTTGTTGAGGATCGGTTCATTGGACTGGTTACAGGAGTGAGGGGATTGTCCCAAGAGGAGAAATTGAGTTGACTTGGCCATTATTGAGTGGAGATGGTTAGGTTCTCTCTAGTTGGAGATGGTCATTGCCTGGCACTTAAACCAAGATTTTGATCATCGTTAATATTATGATTTCAGTTCAGCATCTAATTCTGAGTGGACTTTAGGTATTATGTTAATTTTTGAATCCTTGCATGTTCACCATAAGACATAGGAGCAGAATTAGGCCACTTGGCCCATCGCGTCTGCTCTGCCATTCAGTCATGGCTGATATTTTCTCATCCCCCTTCTCCCCATAACCCCTGATCCCCTTATTAATCAAGAACCTATCTATCTCTGTCTTAAAGACACTCAGTGATTTGGCCTCCACAGCCTTCTGCGGCAAAGAGTTCCACAGATTCACCACCCTCTGGCTGAAAAAAATCCTTCTCATCTCTGTTTTAAAGGATCGTCCCTTTAATCTGAGATGGTGTCCTCTAGTTCTAGTTTTTCCTACAAGTGGAAACATCTTCTCCACGTCCACTCTATCCAGGCCTCGCAGTATCTTGTTCGCTTCAATAAGATCCCCTCTCATCCTTCTGAACTCCAACGAGTACAGACCAAGAGTCCTCAAACGTTCCTCATACAAGTTCTTCATTCCAGGGATCATTGTTGTGAACCTCCTCTGGACCCTTTCCAAGGCCAGCACATCCTTCCTTAGATATGGGGCCCAAAACTGCTCACAATACTCCACATGGGGTCCAACCAGAGCCTTACTCAGCCTCAGAAGTACATCCCAGGTCACAGTGCCATATAGGTTTTTCTAACTGGCGTCAATAGTCTACCATTAATAAATTGATCTTTTAAATAATGCTGCTGCCTCATAAAATTGAGCATTTGCATACTATAACCGTTTTGCATTTAACATACATTAATTCATATTGCATTATGGGCTTGAAAACAACACTTTTTTGTTGCACATATTCTTGCAAAAGGAATTAGTTATCGTGTGGGATCACCAAAATACAACTAACACCAATAGGTGGACAATGCATGAGTTAGAATTGGAATGCCAATTCACTTCTGGATTTGAGACAAGAACATATTATTATAAAAGCAAATTACTGCGGATGCTGGAATCTGAAACGAGAGGGAAAATCTCAGCAAGTCTGGCAGCATCTGTAGGGAGAGAAAAGTGCTAACGTTTCGAGTCCGATGACTCTTTGTCAAAGCTAACACGTGGGTTTGAGTAGGGTGATCATTGCTCGGCACAACATCGAGGGCCGAAGGGCCTGTTCTGTGCTGTACTGTTCTATGTTCTAACAGACAGAGTGGGAAATATTTATACTGTTGGGTGAGAATGAAAGATGAGTCATAGCCACAGAAACCCAGGGAAACCGGGTGCTAATGGCCACAGATACCAAGGTGAAAGAGTGCTAATGGCAGTCCCCAGAGAGGACAAAAGATGTGAAAGGTCAAACAGCAGGGAAACTAACATCAGAGAAGGTGTGGGGGAGGGGAAGGGGGAAGCAAAGAGGAGAAAGGTACAGGAAAGAAAGAAATGGTAAAAAAGTTAAAATGAAATGAAAACAAATGGGTCGAGGTGGGGCTGATCATCTGAAGTTGTTGAATTCAATGTTCAGGCTGGAAGGCTGTAGCGTGCCTAGCCGGAAGATGAGATGTTGTTCCTCCAGTTTGTGTTGCACTTCACTGGAACATTGCAGCAGGCCAAGACCAGACATGTGGGCATGGGAGCTTTTGTTAAAATGGGAAGCAACAGGAAGGTCAGGATCCTGAATGCGCACAGACCGAAGATGCTCAGCAAAGCGATCACCCAGTCTGCATTTGGTCTCTCCGATATAGAGGAGACCACATTGGGAGCAGCGAATGCAATAGACCAGGGGTGGGCAAACTTTTCCGTGCAAGGGCCACATTCAGAAATTCACAATTTTAAAGGGCCGCATAGTATATTAATTAATAGTCCCGGTTGTAACCAATTAGCGTGCGGCATATACCTCAGCGCTTCCCCCGGCGGCATCCTGCCTTTAGCCCTCTTTTTCTCTACTTTTCAAAAATGGCGCTTCACCCGGTTATGATTCTGGGCGCCTCATGTAGAACATAGAACAGTACAGCACAGAACATGCCCTTTGGCCCTCGATGTTGTGCCGAGCAATGATCACCCTACTCAAGTCAATGTATCCACCCTATACCGGTAACCCAATTAAACTTATTTTTTTTTAAAAAACGCATGCGGGCCGTAGTTTGCCCACCCCTGCAATAGACCAAATTGAAAGAGGTGCAAGTGAAACGCTGCTTAACCTGGAATGAGTGTTTTGGGCCTAGAATGTTAAGCATGGAAGAGGTAAAGGGGCAGGTGTTACACCTTCTGCGATTGCATGGGAAGGTGCCATGGGTGATGGGAGAGGTACTGGTTATGGTGGAGGAGTGGACTAGATTATCTCGGAGGGAACGGTCTCTGCGGAATGTTGACAGAGGGAGTGAAGAGAAGATGTGTTTGGTGGTGACATCACGCTGGAGTTGGCGAAAATGGCGGCGGATTATGCTTTGCATACAGAGGCTGGTGGGATGAAATGTGAGAACGAGGGGGACTCTATCCTTGTTCTGGGAGGGAGTGGAGGGGGCGAGGGTTGTGGCGCAGGAGATGGACAGCACCCTGTTGAGGGCCCTGTCCACAACTGTAGGTGGGAAATCACAGTCGAGGAAGAAGGAACACATTTCCAAAGCACCATTTTGGAAAGTGGCATCGTTGGAACAAATGTGACGGAGGCGAAGGAGTTGAGAGAAAGGGATGGAGTCCTTACAGGGTGTAGGGTGTGAAGAGCTGTAGTCCAGATAGCTGTGGGAGTCAGTGGGCTTGTAGTGGATATTAGTGGACGGTCTATTGCCGGAAATGGAGACAGAAAGATCAAGGAAAGGAAGGGGAGTATCTGAGATTGTCCAGGTGAAAGTGATGGAGGGGTGGAACTGGAAGCAAAGTTGATGAATTTTTCCAATTCCGGGCGAGAGCATGACGCGGCACCAAAATAGTCATCAATGTATCGGTAAAGGAGTTGTGGCAGGGGGCCCGGATAGGCCTGGAACAAGGAATGTTCCACATACCCCATAAAAAGGCAAGCGTAGCTCGGACCCATGCAGGTACCCATTGCTACACCTTTGATTTGGAGAAAGTAAGATGAGTTAAAGGAGAAGTTGTTGAGAGATAGACATATTTTTATAACTCAGTGTAGGATATATCTGAAGCTCAAGAATATGAAACACAACGAAAGGTACATAAAACAACTAATGATGCCATTGATGAGTTTGATTTTGAGAACTTCTGTAGGCAGATATGTTTTACCTTTTGAAGTGGATTTAGCATAAGAAACCATTCAAGAAATTGACCTTTCTATCGTCGCATTTAGTTTTGGTAGACCTTAGTTATTCAAAGTGTTATACACAGAATTATTAAAAAAAGATCTATGTACAGTAAGACCTGATGCGAACAAAAATGTATTTTAACTAAGGTTATATCAAGTGCAGTATGTTGAATTAAGTCATTACATCTGTATATTACATGTTAGTTCACAAATCCCGATATCCACTCCTCCAAGTTTGAGGACTCTGGGTCTGTACTCTGGAGTTTAGAAGGAAGAGCGGGGATCTTATTGAGACTTACAGGATACTGAGAGGCCAAGATAGAGTGGACATAGAGAGGATGTTTCCACAAGTAGGGAAAACTAGAAACAGAGGACACAATCTCAGACTAAAGGGACAA